>NW_007727249.1:0-20127 GCF_000696425.1 Galeopterus variegatus
GAAGCATCAGTTGTAAAAAAGAAATAATGAAAGAACAAAACTAAGACTAAATTGGGCTTTCAACCTTAGATGGTGATCTTAGATGGCTTCTTATTGAGATTTCCTCAGCAAATTTGATTCTAGAAATTCAGGGAACCAAGTCTGTGCAAGAAAAGGTGCTTCTTTTAGTGGGTATTGACTCAATCAATAAACAATTTGTGTGCTCTCAGCCTTGCAGAGCCATGGGCAAGACAATCACAAAACCTACTGTCATGAAGCTTGCAGTTCAGTGTGGTGGGGAAGGACAATTTACAGCTTGCATTTATTGAATTCTATGTGCCAGGCTTTACGTGAATTTTTAAGTGCATTTAGCCATTGCAACAACTCTGCAGGTATATACTATCATTATCTCATTTTACATGTAGGGAAAGTGTGACACAGAAAAGCAAAATAAATTGCCCAATGTCACAAAGCAAGTAAGGGAGCCAAAACTCAGATGCAAGCCACATGATCCTGAAGACTCTTTGCTGCCTTTTGACACAAATAAGTCTTTAATAATAATCAGGATAAATGCTGCAAAAGAAAGTCACTTGGTCCAAGGGGTACAGAAGACCTCCCTCAGAAAGGCCCTGAAAGATGCACAGGAGTTAAGCTGGCACAGAGGGATGAGAAGCTTGAGGTGGGAAAGCTGCTCCAGGTTATTATCAAATAATTAAACATTACTTTTATTCACTAAGTGCATCATACCATTATCATATATGCCTACAATAGCTTTAAGGGCACAGTATTTTAAAATTATTTTAGTAATCCCAATGGAGTACAGAATTGTCTTTTTATGCAAATTCAAGCTGAGATAGCCATTTCTATCTAGGCTGTGCTACAGAAATAATCTGTGAGAAGCATTCCTAGCTGGCAGTCCCAGAAACCTGAAGAGTCTGGTAATGAAAACTTCACTTCCAAATGACAAGAGCCTGGGGGATAGGGTTTTCAAGGTGCACAATTGTGCAATGTAGAAGGGATCCGAGTCCTCCTGTAGATGAAGAACAACAGGAAACCATCCACCTGTGACCTTCTCCATAGCCACCCTAGGTGGGTGCTCACTGAGGGAGGGCAGGCAGGACTTCCGGTCCTTGGTTAAGGAGAAGCTTCATGAATCAGGATGGGGAAAAGGGAGTGATGAGGTGGTCAGCTTTGGCTACTGCTCAAGGGTGAGCAGCCTGCAGCAGGCTACAATGGGCAGGAAGGAAGCGTGGATGTGTGCGGATGCAAGAGGCTGTGCCCAGCCTGAGTCTGGTGTGTCTGGGTGGTTTTGTGTGTGAAGAGAAGGGACAAAGGTGGCACTCTACTTGTGTCTGGAACCTATATTTAAAGCTAGATCTAGACAACTTTTAAAACACATTTTACAAGTCTGGGTCCAGCATAGTTTTTATGTATTGTGCTGTTTCTTCTAGAAAATATCTTCCTATTAGTCAAAGAGAGGGAAAAGGTCATGTCTATAATTCTAGCCTTAGGTTTCTTTTTTTAAAGGATAAAATGGCCATCTCAGCCTAAGCATTCCTACAAAAGTTTTGCAAGTTATTTTTAAATCATGACTCCCCTTTCCAGTCATCAGTCTAGCAGAGACTAACATAGTCTCATGTAACAACACCATCATACATAAGGATGCTACACATACTTTACACTGGCCTACCCCAGAGAAATAATTAGGGGTTGGAATACCTACCTGAGGGAGGAAGGAAAGAGAACTGATATTTACTGAAGTCTACTTTGTCATGGCACTCTTACGTATACTACTAAACCCTCACAACCAGGCCATTGATCAAGGCCCCACCTCACAGAGAAAGACACCAAGGCTCAGTGGGCCTCCACTGTGACACAATTCCCTCTTGCTCAGTATTAGTTTGTTTTCTATAGTTCATAACAGAATAGCTAAAACTGGGCAATTTATAAAGAAATGAAATGTATTTTTTACAGTTTGGGAAGCTGGTAAGTCCAAGGTTCAGGAGCACATCTGGTGCAAGCCTTCTTCCTGGTGGGCACTCTGCAGAGTCCTGTGGTGACACAGGGAATCACATGGTGAGGGGACAGGAGTGTATGTTAAAGTGCTCAATTGCTCTCTTTATAAAACCACCAGTGCCCCTCCTGTGGTAACCCACTCACCCATTAACCCATTAACCCATGAATGGATTAATCTATTCATGAAGGGCACACCCTCATGGTCCAGTCACCACCCAAAGGCCCCCTCTCACCACACTGTCACATCAGGAATCAAGCTTCCACATGAGCTTTGGAGGTGACAAACATTCAGACCACAGCACTCAGTAGTTTTAATGTGTGCATTGAGAAAGGCAGGCAGAGAATTTCATCAGCTCGTTCGTGTGCTCACCATAAACTGGTAGGCATGTCTAACAAGGTGAACGGAGGTGAAGCAGATGTCCCATCTCTGGGGCAGCATCAGGCTGTCCCAGACTCTATGGTAAAAAGTTTTCATATACGAAGACCTTCTGGGAGAGCCCACCAGTCTGACTCTCAAAGTAGTAACACTTGTGTCTACTCCATGTTATCCACCCACCAGTAAGCAACCAGCTTGGAAGTCTCTAGTAGTAGTAAAAGGTGGAGGTGGCCTAGACAAGACAGGGTAGCTGAGGAAGTTAGTGAAGGGGCATCAGGGGTACATGGCAAAGGGTGAGGAGGATGCTCCAAGTGGGACTGAGATCACCCAGGTCCCTTCTGCAATGAAGCAAGCTTGGGGAGAAGGCTGATGGAGTCCAGATGAGAAAGCGCCCATGAGCGCAGGGCTCTGCATCTCCCAAAGGAAGCTGCAGAGTGGATTTTAATTGTCCTGTTACTGAATAATGAGAAAATAATTATTTATTAGTTTCACTTCCCAAAGATAAATAAATAAATAGTAACCCCTAAAACCTCATGGAGCTCAACTTGGCCTCATGATCCAGTTTTTATTCCTTTTTTCCACCAACTTTAATATTTCAGTTATTAAAATCTAACCCAAATAAAACTTAGCTCATGAAAACTAAAAGTTTAAGCAAGCAATGAATGTTAGTTCGGATTAAGTGTACTTTTTAAAAGCGTATTCATATGCAGTTTTTGTCTTAACTTCAACATTTTATTTTCAGTGAAGAACACAGCTTTTCTTTAAAGAAGAAATTCATACACATTCTGAAAGGTTGTGCCTATTTCTTATCTCCTTGGGCACAGGTGGCAGTGCAAACAGTAGGAACCAACATTAGGGACAAGTGACTCCCCTCTTCAATGAGGTAATAAATATGTTACAAGTAAATGCTGAAATAATGGCTTTCTTTGGATATCTTTTTTAATTAAAGCTGAGTTCAGAAAAAATAATAACCACCTGGAAAGCCAGCTCCTCTTTCAAAGTTGAATTAAAATCAAATGAGAGAAATAATTAGGACAGCTGGAAATAATAAAAACAATAGATAGCATACACATCCTTGACAAAACACAACAAACCAGAGAGACGTTACAAATGTAAAATCTTAATTGTGTCATAGCTCACTAACTCTCTCTCCTTCCCCCCCAACCCCCCCGGTTCTTGATCTCAGTGAAAAACATCGTATTTTAATACATAAAGCCAAAAAGCAGTTGACACTGTTATAGCCTAAATGGGCATGTCAATAAACAGAGGTAGCTGTTGTAGAATATCGTATCTAAATAGATACAGCACGGCAATTTGTTTCTCCTTTTTTGTTCCTTGCATGTGGTGCTAATTTTTTATTTCTTGCAAGTTGTATGTAGACTAATACCTACATTTTGATATTGATATATATATATATATATATAGTGTTAAACGTGTTTTCTCAAAAAGAAAGCTTATTTGGATTCTACCATTCAGGTCAGAATTATTCCTGAACTATTACTGGCCTGGACAAAAAACAAAAACAACAACAACAAAAAACTCACCTGAGATGAATTATGACACTCCTCTAAACTGTAGATGCTTCTGTAGTCACTGCTATTCAAAATAGCATTTATTTATTTCTATTTCATGTGTGTGGTGTGTGTGTGTGTGTGTGTGTGTGTGTGTGTGTGTCAGGGCAGAGAGGGGGAGAATGTTGTATGCCAAAATGCTAACAGTGGTTTTCTTTGGGAAATGAGATTACTAGTGATTTTTATTTGTGTTTATGTTCTCTTCTGCATTTACTAAGCTTTTCATAATTTAAAGCCAAACATGATTTTATGTAAATTCTTCAATCCTGTAAATGCATTAGGGGGGTTGGGGGAGGAATGATCCAGAAACACATTAACAATATCTATGCTGACAAGCAATGGGAATGGAACATATAGGAATGAAGTTCACTAACTTTGCAACTCCATTAAAGTGCAAATTATTTGCCCTGTAACTTAACTGTAGGGAAGGGTCCCAAAGTAAATCAGGGCCCTTACTGACTGCACAGAGTCAGTCAGTGTGGATCTGGAAACCAGGTTATCTAGATATTCAGTGAATGACATCCTGCATGGTGGTGTGAAAGCCACTTAATCTCCTCAGTCTCCTTGCCGTCAGAATATCTTCTTTTCCACAGGCAAATCTTCTGCTTAAAGTTAATGGAAACTGAGAGAATTGGGACATCTCTGCTTTTACCTTTTTTCTCTGTTAAACGAAGATAAAGGTTTTATTCAAACTTTTTTATTTGAAGAGGAGCAGCACCTGAATGAAATGTGGTCATGATCAGAAATCTTAAGAATTAGAAATTTTCCAGAGAGTCACACAAATGATACAATGCCTTGAAGAATGAGGGGGGAAATTATTCTGAACAAAACCATAGCTTTATAAGCTGTCTTCCTTGAAATAGAAAGGTTTTCCACATACATGCATTTGTATAAATAGTGTTGACCAAAGAGAAAAATATGTAAAGAAATTTTAAAAATTTAATTTCATCAAAATAATTCAAATTTTTACATTTTAGTACACTGGCAAACACAGTTTCTTTACATTTGAATACTAATGTTTAGTTTGACCTTTGTTTTGCTTTTTTAGTTTTGTTTTGTTTTGTTTTTTCTGCAGGTTTAATTTGTACATGATCCCTATTTGAAAAAGTCTTGCTCCACCATGTTTAAATAATTGGATGTAATCTCCCAAAATCTGTCCAGTTTGAAAGTCATAAGTAGAAATATTGATTATTTTACCCAACTCCACAATTAACCAAATTAATTAGTAATCTTGGCTGGATTGTTTAATATCTATGTAGCAAATATTTGTTCAATGAGTGAATGAATGAATTACCAATAAGTCTCAGTTTTCTCGTCCCGTCACTAGATGACCTATGTGTCCCTCCCTCCACAGTTCTCAAGCTCAAGTCAGCCAGAGAACACCAACCTATCAACTAGTGTTAGCCTGTGATGAAACTGTGAGGACCTTGCATGGAGTAAGAGGAAATAAATAAGTACAACATAATTGGTTTCTCATAAGACTAAATCTATTCAACTTAAAGAACCATCCTATAGTCTGAGAGTATGTCCTTTCTATTTCTTTGGGAATTTCTTTTATGAAATAAAAAAAAAAAAAGTAGTGATTATCAGAGGTCTTAGGGTATAACTCAGCAAAATATAAAGTCCACAACCTATGTCAGTTCCTAATTTTTTCTAATTTTACAACTCTATGAACTCTCAGCTGGAAACTACTGACTTAGAAAATGTGCATTACTTCAGGTATAAGAAAAAGAACTTTCTCATTCCCCATCTCCATCCCCAGATTTGTCTCTCCTGGGCGAATAGTCTACTAGCTCTTCTGCATTCAACTTCTCAAACTCTTCCATTCCCCACCATTATCTTCCTAAATGCAAATAGCCAGATAACCACTTTCTGCACGCTCACCACCTACGACAGGATAAAGTGATGTACTCGATCTGATTTCATTGACTGCCTCTATCAAAGTCCCTTCTAGAACACTGCCATGCAACCCGTTTGAGGATAGAAATATAACCCAAGGCCAGCTAACTCATTTTCTAACCAGTGACCTGTAAGATGCTCTCTCTATCCAAATCTGAGCTAACAGGACATAAAGATCATCTGTAGTAAGTACCAAGCCTGAGTTGCCATGATGCAACGTTGGGGCTAATGTGGTCACTGAACCACATGAAAGATGAGCAAGCAGGGAAAGTTGGTCCAGAAAAACTCCAGAGAGGACTTAACGAGAGAAGCAAACTCTCAGAGACAGTGAAAGTAGCTTCATTTTTTATTTTCAATTCCCAGTTTTAATTGTATTCTGTGAGTTCCTTATTTAACCCCATCCTCTGCCATCTCCCTTTCTGTACTTGAGCTAGTGGATATCTGTTACTTATCATGAAATAACATTGTCTAGAATTGAAAACAAAGACTTATTGCTGCAACACCAAAACTATACAAACCATCAATAATATTTTCTTTTATGTTCCCTTTAAGCGCTATGCAAAAATGTTTTACAGGCATGAGGGAAATGCTCTCAGTCCCCCTCCTCACCCTCCATCCACCCATCCCCATCATGACCACAACCTAAGTTTGATCATGTGTCCAGACTCAGCATGGTTCCCTGCTCAGGTTGCAAACCCCAATAGGTAAGGCACAGCCCAGAGCCACAGTGCCTAGTCCCAAGGACAACACATCAATGACCCCACTGAGTCAAAGTCCCCATCACTGTCATTTTCCCATTGAGATACAATGAGGTGAAGTGACAATTTAATGTCACACAAGAAAGAAACAAAGAAAATAGCATTTCATTTCATCTTTTCAACCACCCTAAAAGGTAAAATTTCATCCCTGTTTTCTACTTTAAAAAAACAAAAACATAAACAAAAAAACCTGAGCCTCATAAGCTTGCCTATGACTTACCAAAGATCACAAATCCAGTAAGAGCTGAGGCTTGGATTTGAGTGAAACTTTTTTTTGTTTGCTTGTTTGTTTTGGTGGCTGGGCAGTACAGGGATCAAACCCTGGACCTTGTTGTTCTCAGCACTACACTCTAAGTGAGCTAATTGGCCAGCCCATGAATAAAACTTATTGAACTCCAAAGGCAATTCTTATTTAATAATACATCCTCTGCCTCCAGATTTTTAGTGGTCAAATCATACCTAAATCCAGACTACATGACTCCTTAGACTTAAACAAGTGTTCTCCCCAGTGATTATTCTGGAGTTACCCAGGAACAGCTCAGAAAAAATGGTGTAGGGGTGTGGCACTGGGTAGAGGATGAAGAAGGAGGCCAGCTGAGGGCCCTCTCATTGCCTGAACCCTCTACCCTCTCCTTCTCTGACCTTCATCAGACAAGGACATGATTCATAAGCCATCTGCAGACTGTGGTCCTGAGTCCCTGCTCCTACCCAGTCCAGCCCTGGGGTAGCCGCCTCTAAGATGGCTGCCAGTGATCCCCACTTGCTGGTGTCCATCCCCTTGTCTAGTGCTCTCTCTCACTGTGCCAGGGTTGGTGTGGATAACCAACAGCATATGACAGAAGTTATGACACATCAACTCTGAGAGCAGGTTATTAAAAGAATGCAACTTCTGTCTTGGGTACTTTTTCTTTCTTTCTCTCTGTCTCTGTCTTGGATCACTCACTCTGGGGGAAGCCAGCTGCCATGTCATAAGGACATTTAGGCCACCCACACAGAGGCTTATATGGCAAGGAACTAAAGCCTGTCAATCAAACACTTTAGTGAGCTCAAAAAAAGATCATTCTCCAGTTGAGCATTCAAGTGAGACCACAGCCCTAACACACAGCTTCAGGACTGCCTCATGGGAGACATTAAACCAGAACCACTCAGCTAACCTGTCCCCAGATTCCTAATACACAGAAAAAAATGTGTTTTCTTAATCTGCTAAATTTGGGTGTGCTTTGTTATGCAGCAACAGATAACAAATTCAAGTCTTAAGACTTTCCTCCAAGAACTAAACATTTCTCCTACCTTGGCCCACTCAGATTGTTCTTGTTGAGGAAGTAACAATTATTTTTCTTTGTCTCTCATAAACGAATCATTGGTGTCAACACACTGACTTCTCTCTGGCTGGAGAATAAGCCCTGTAGCTATTTCACAAATATTTTCACTTGAAATATGTATGAGGTTCTAGATGGTGAAATTGTTGGAAAGCCACTACTGTCTGCTTCCTTTGCTCCATCATTTTTATAATTCCTTTAGTTTTCTGAATCTTCCCCTTATAATGTTGGTCAATAGAAGCCAGAGAATTTTAAGGAAGAGACAGACTCCTCTCCCGGGCAGATTACTTAAGTCATATATTATTGTTTGTTTTCAGGCAAACCAGTAAAATTAAACAACATAAAATTTTTTAAAGCATCTGGGACTTCAGTTCTATTTAAAATCCTGTGGGTTTTATTACCAGAATGAATGATCATAAAATATATGCATGCAAATGAAGAGACAAAAAAATTAAAGGGCATATGAAATTTAATGCACACTACTTGTGATTCCGTGCCAAATTGTTGCAAAAGACAGTGGCTGTGTAATACCATGCAAAAATGTGGTATGTGATATTTATGACTTGAGAATGGGGTTTTAATATTCTATTGTCATGGATATATGTTATAAAACAGAGCAGAGAATTAGTTTCTGGTGTTAATATGGGGGTGGGGGTGCAGAAGAAGAGTTTACCCGAGGCTATGATCAGTGTTACTGCCAAAATAAAGTAAGTTTTGACTAAGGTGATTCACTCTAATAGCACACCACAGTGAAAACCCTGTGAAAATGAAGATTCTTTGTTCTTGAGGGTTTTTATTCTAAGAGCTCATTTGGGACCAATCTGATGCAGTCAATATTTATCAAGTGCCAAAAATGTGAAAACTAATATATTCGAGGCTCTAGGTGTTAGGGGTGGAGGGAGATAAAATTGAAGTTTACATTCCTTGCTCTTGAGGAGATCACAATCTAGACAGAGAGACAGGCCGGTATGTGCAGAAAGAATATCATCCAGGATTGAGTACATTGTTGCAGTTGCCAGATCACAGGCTCCCCACTCCAGACACTCTCCTCTAATCCACCCCCCACACCACCGCCTGAGTTTATCCAGAATAAAAATCCAGTTGTGCTACTTCCTCCATTAAACTCTCCATTGCTTAAAAATATAGTCCAGAAGCCTTAGTACCAGGCCCTTCAACATTTGGTCTGAAACTGCCTTTTCATATTCAAATAATACTCGAGAAAAGAACAAGTAAGGAAAAAATTGATTCCACTTGAAAAGACAAAGGATTCCAGTACAGTTCTTCAAATAATGTATGGACATCCACTGTTTCTACAGGACTCACCTCTCTAATTTTTTTTTAATTTTTATTGAATCAACATTGATTATACATATTTTGGGGTTCAACATTGAGATGTTGATCAAATCAATATTACTAGCATATATATTGTTACAAATCATAACTATTCTTTATGCCTCTTGTCCAGTCTCACCCCATTCCTCTCTCCCTCCCCTCTCACCCTCTAATTACCCTAGATTTCTTCTCTCCTTCTGAAAGAGTAATGGTTACTCAGTTGATTTACTGTCTAGATGATCTGTCCAATGCTGAGAGGTGTGATCAGTTCCCCCAATATTTTTATACAGCAGATGCTTCTTCTGTCACTCTGAAACGGGCTTTGTGGAGAGAGAAATCCTCTTCTTTTCTTTACCTCTGCCGGTGACTCTCCTTGTGTCAATGCACTCCAACGGCTAGTGGACCATCTGCGTGGTAGTTGTGGCGTCTAGTTGCTTTCACGGCAGCCGTGGTTATTATGGTGGCCGTGGTGGGCCACCCACATGGAGATGATGTTTTTGGCATGCTCCTTGGTGCTGGTGGTGTGCCTGGTTGTGGGAGGGGGGGTCCAGTCCCCAGCTCCATGTCTTGGGTCACCAGGCGGGTCCTGAGGCACTGGCATGGTGTGCCTGGTTGTGGGAGGGGGGTCCAGTCCCCTTCTCCATGCCTCAGGTCCCCAGGTGGGTCCCAAGGTGCTGGCATGGTGTGCCCAGTTGTGGGGGAAGGGTGCAGTCCCTGGCTCCATACCTCAGGTCACCTGGTGGGCGCTGAGTCTACTCTCTAATTTTTGCCTTCCACCAGAATGGACTTCTAAGGAAGGATGGAGTCATGGCAATGAAGAAGGATCTGGAACTTGCACAGACTGGTACAGGGGAGGAAACAGAAAGATTTTTATGAAAGAAATTAACTGATCTTAGCATCTCCTTTTCCTAACCCCTCCCACTCCAGTCTCCCAAAGAGGAGAACATTGTACATCTAAACGTCTCAGGCTCTATATACTTCACCCAAGAAGAAAAATTGCTCTGGAATCACCCCCACATATAGAGGGGATGGTGAGATTTGGAAGTAGAGAAAAATGCTTGGAATTTATTAGACTGAGGCAGCAAGGTCTAGCACAGTGGAGATAAGGAAGCCTGTTGTTTTTCTTTCGATTTGAGTTTTTTAGCAGGTGGGGAGTTCACCCACGGTGTAGAGACAGGCTCCTCTTTCTTGCACCTCTCCAGATACTACAGTATGCCTGCACAGGGGAGCACTCTGAGAGCACAGCAGGTGGTGGGATCCACAGCAGCCAATGGGGAGCAAAATGTTACCTGAGCTCCCTGTGCAGCCAGGAGATCAGACCCAAAACCACCACCAAGTAGAAAGAGCAAGAGTAATGACAGCATTTCTAGCACCCGGCCTAGAAATGTACATCTCCTCCACTTTGCCTCCATGAGCACCAAATAAACCCAACCTCTTGCATAATCCCAAAGAGCAATCAGAGATTAAGTCTTCTATAAATCAAATGGGAGTGGCTCAGAACAATTTATATTTGATTTAGAGATATAAAGGAAAGCACCCTATATCATGTTCTAAAATTTTACATACTAAACACAGCTCAGGATTTATTTCCAGATAAGAATACTCAAACTATTATGTTTCCAGATTTCTGAAGACCCATTTGCATGCTGAACCACAGCATGAGTCTATAAAGAACCCCATCATACCTTATGAAAAAACCCATTTCCCCATCTCTTCTCCCTTACTTCTCCCTCTTTTTAAGGGATTTGCCGACTATAGACCACAAGCTAAATCCAGACTGCTGCCTGTTTTTGTATGGCCCTTGAGCTAAGTATGGTTTTTACATTTCTAAATGGTCAAAAAATCAAAACAATGATATTTTGTGACACATGAAATAACATGAAATTCAAATTTCCAGGGTCCATAAATAAAGTTTTATTGAAATGCCCCTGACCATTTGTGTATGTATTATCTATGGTCGTTTTTGCTGCAATGGCACAGTTGAGTAGCTACAGCAGAGACCATACAGTCCAATTAAGAGTAAAGCATTTGTTATCGGGCCCTTTACAGAGCTAGTTTGTTGACCCCTGCTTTACACATGTGGAGAAAGTGATGATTTACAACAGATAGGAAGGAGGGTCACATTCTTCATCAGTAAACCAAGTGCCCAATTAAGGAGCAGAAAGCAGATCATAGTCTTCATCTCAAACCTTCCTGTAGTAGATTAAATTATTGCCCCCCCAAACTCGCTGAAGCTTGAATTGTGTCCCCCATGTTCTATGTATTAGAAACTTGGTCCCCACTGTGAGTTAAGAGGGTGGGAAATCCTATCATGGTAATTGAAAGGTGGAGCCTGGAAGAAGTGATGGCATTATAGCACCATGCAGTCATGAACAGATTTAAAATGGTGGTCAGGGGCGTGGTTCTGAGGGCTGTAAAAGAAGAGGAGAGTCTGTCTTTATCTCTCTCTGTTCTCTCTGCTTCCACCATCTTGCAATGTAAGAACCCTGAGTCACTATTGCCACCACCAGATGGACTTCAGACTTCCCAACCCCAGAACCTGTAAGCAATAAATTTCATTTTCTTCATAAACCACCCAGTTCCATGTATCTCGTTATAAGCAATGGAAACAGACTAATACTCTTCTCCTCCATCCTGTGCTAAGTGGGGAGAGGGCAACGGCCCCCCAAATGTTCCTGGCTGGAGAGCTTCTGTCCCTATGTAAGGACTTGGAACTGAGTAGACAATAGAACAAAAGGGGAAAGATATGCAAAGAAACCAGAGAGGGACTAGACAATCCCCAGCTACAGTCCCCAGAACAGCCCTCCCTGTTCTGCTGTCACAGCACATCTAGAGAAAGAATGTGAGCATCAGAAGGGGGTCAGCCAGCCACGACTGGGAAAGGAGGTCCCCAGCCGACAGCCTCATAAAGCCACCCCCATCCTTGCCACAGGGTTGTGCTGAAGAAGGGGGACAGCTTCAGAAGGCCAAAGTGATCCCTTGACTGAACAACGGGGGAGCATGACAACAGAGAGAGCAGCGCCCCCAGCAGGCTTCAGAGACAGCTTTGCAGAACGGAAATGAGACCAGGAGAAGGTTCTCTAATCAGACACGCCTTCAGAGGTGAGCAGACTCTACCGCCCGAGTGTGTTATCTTCCTCTCTAATTATATTCTACCAAGAGAGCAGCTAGTTTAAATATTTAAAGGGGAAAAAAAAGAATGAAAATGACTTGGCAATTAAAATATATGCCTCAAGGAACCATTTCAAAACATTCTCCTCTCTAATTATATTCTACCAAGAGAGCAGCTAGTTTAAATATTTAAAGGGGAAAAAAAAAGAATGAAAATGACTTGGCAATTAAAATATATGCCTCAAGGAACCATTTCAAAACATTTTTTAGGTTTCTTCTTTTAACTGAAAGTATTAGAAGTCGATATGAATTCACACTGATGACATTTTTCTATACTCCTCTCTTGACCATCTTTTGTTTTAAATTGAATTAGTCAAGCTGCTGATTCAGAACAATACTTAATTGCTTTTTGTATTTCTTTCATTCTACAAACACTTATTAAGCACTTATTATTTGCAAGGCACTGTGCCAAGTGTAAGTGAGAGAAAACAAAATGAATGAAGTCCCAGCCCCAGAGAGATTTGCAGCACAGTAGGAGAGATATAAAATATGATTAAAAAAAACAAACATTTAATGCTGGGTAGAAACCAAAGGGGTATGTACACATCTTAAGTGTAAAGCTGCTGGGCTATCTGGGTTGTGCAAAATAAAAGTTGAGGCTGGATAACTCCAGCAAAAGGAGCCTTTCCCTGAGCAATCAGTGTGCTCCAGTGGAAGAAAAGAGGTACTGGGACCAATTGCCTCCTTCAGTGTTTTTCAAAGCCTGGTTGGAGGAGCACTCCCATCAGAATAACCTGCGATGTTTGCTAAAAGGCACACCAGCCTGTTCTCAGTCCTGCTGAATCAGAATCTCCCAGATAGCGCCCAGGATTCTGCCCCATTACCAAGCTCCACAGGTGTTCCCATGACACTTTCTGGTTTGAGACACAGGCTGGGTGAGTGGTTCTTGAACTTTGCTGTTGGTTAGAATCACCTGGACCTCCCTCAACCCGATTGAATCAGGATATCTGGGGTTGGGACGCAGGCAACAATAGTTTGTAACGCTTGCCACGTGATCCCGACGTGCTGCCAAGATTGAGGACCCCCTCCAGAACTTTACACAAAGAACAGTAGGCTCTACTTCAAGAAGAAAAAGAAAAATCTACTTTGCCCTTTCATTTATCTGAGTAGACATCTTCATTTAACTTTTGAGTAGCCCATTTTTTCCTTTTTACCAGTATGTCCTCCAAGGTCTTGGACTTTATAATCCAAACATGATCTGTTCACGGAACAGTCACTACAATGGGTATGTAGACACGTGAGGGGAGAACGTATGTGTGTGCACATGTGCCAAGCACCATGTGAAATGCTGGAGGAGAGGAGATGACAAATAAAGTCAGACAAAGTCTATAGATAAGCAACAATGTGGAAAGTGCTAACATTCAGTCTGTCCAAGGGGCTCTGGGGACATGGAAGTGCCTTAACCAGCCAGGAATTGGGGGAGACAATGGCAGGCTGGGAGGGAACGTCATTGCAAAGGCTTCTCAGAGAAGAAGACACTTACACTCAGTGTCAAAGGATAAATAGAAGTTAGCCTCACAGACAAGGACTGGCCAGCTAAGTGGACACCAATTGCAAAGTCAATGTCATATCAGCTGTAAGGAAAGTGAAGATAAATGGTCAGGGTCTGTCTGAAGTTCAGAGTCTTGCTGAGCATTTTGATGTAACTATGCACGTGTGCCCAGGTGTTCCTTCATTATTGTCTAATGTAATTTCACATGTGCACCCAGGTGTTCCTGGGTTGTCTGACTCACACCCAGGTGTCCTGGATTATTGGACTTAAGTCTAAAGGACAAGTGGTTCTGATCCATGGTGCCCCCTGTCCCTGGGATGTCACTGGTCGGGGGGCCTTCAGGGAGGGTGCTACTGCTGCTGGAGGCTGTTGTTGCAAGTTGTTGCTGCCAGAGCCCTGGGGATGCCCCGAGAGGCCACTGCCATTGCTGCTGCCAGATCTGTAAGCTACTGCCATTGCTGAGGAAGTTGAGGACTGAGCTTGTGTCATCTGCCAATGGCTCCTGGGATCTCTCCCAATTACCTAGCATGGACCAGACTGTGAGGGGTCTGGTGACCCAGCCTGGCATATGAGGGGTCTGGGGACCCAGCCTGGTATGTGAGAGGTTTGTGACCCAGTCTGTGCAATGGGTCTGAAGGGTCTGTGGGCCCTAGCTTTAGCCCTAGCCCTAACCATACATCAGCCATCTGAGATATCTAGAGTGAGGTGTGACGGTGAAGTGCCCCTGGCTTGAAGGATCACGCAGGCCATGACAACCAATCCTCTCAGGGCCATCAGCCACTATTCTGGTGGAGTCATTCTCAATCCCAGCAAAGATTAGAATCACTTGGAATATTTTAAATAATAGCAAAGTCCAGACATCACCCCAGAGATTCTGATTTAATGAGACTTAGGCATCTCTATTTTTTAACCAACATTTCGTGTGATTCTAGCAAGCAGGACTAAGCCACATTTGGAGTCTTAGTCAACAGAAATCTGGCCTTAGCCACTGGCTCTGTGGATTCTTCTGGCTGGGCTAGAGTCTGCAGTCTGCCTGCCCCGTTCCCCTCCTTCCTGCCCAAACATGTGGTCACTTTATTGCCTTGAGGGAAGGAGTCCAGGCAGCAGAGTTCCCAGGCTGGCCACTCACCTGGCACAAAGGGGGTTGAGTGTTCTCTGGCCACTCCCAGGTGTTCAAGCTGCCACTCCTGCATTCCGGCAAGCTTTTCTACAAGCATAAGCATGCCCTCATTCCTCGGGGAAATCGTTGGTAGTGGGGGGGAAGCCATGTAGTGCAGACCCTCAATGTGTCCCCAAGGAATACATGTGCATACTTGTCGAAAGCCTAGATTCTTGAATTCTACCATAGCAAATCATAGAATTTCTCCCACTAAATGCAGTGAAATGAACTAAAACATTGTAATCAGATGCTTAATGACAATAATGAAATATGTACAGAGGAATAGAAGGAGTAACCTGCCTGGCAGGGATGCTGGGCAGGCAGCTAAATGCACACACCAGCTGAGGGACTCCTGGGCCGCTGCAGCCAGACAGCATGTGACGCAAATCTGTGCTTGAGCAGAAAAACAAATTGCTACACATCATAAATCCTCTGGGTCATCTACAAATAGTTGAAACCAGGAATGTTAAATCCATGAATGCCAAGGGTACGTTCATATATCAAAATAAACATTTGTACAGACAACACGAATCCAAGTGAGAGAAACGTGCCGTTGCATTTATGTGTAAATGGGATAGATGAAAATCTATCCATTGAATCTTTGAAACAATATCTTCACAGCCTCCCATATTTCAAAGTCAGCTGTAAGTGTAATAAGCAGATATTGGGGTATCAAAATCAGGACATGTGATTGGAGAGAATTTTTTTTTCGGAGTTGTAAACATATTTATAAAGTGTTGCCTTGGGCTCCCTAGAGGACAGAAAAGCAGTGCTCGCAGAAGGGCCAAGGCTGGGACGAGGGCCAGGCAGCAGGAAAGGTGGCAGTTCAGCTCGCACGGCACCAAGGCACGGAGGAGGCTCTGTCTGAGAAGGTCCCCCCCTCAGGGAGTCCTCGGAAGCTCGTCGCTGCCCTAAAGACCATCCAGATGGCCATCAGAGGTGCATCTGGAGCAGCAGGGTACCAAAAGTCCAAGACAAGGCAGAATGAAGAGGCAGACAAGGCAGTTGCATAAACGTCTAAGAGATTAGAATACAACCAGGGGAGGAGAGGGAGGATGAAGAACGATATGAATGGGGTTTTCACGTAATTGTGACTGAATTATAAAGCTGAACTTGCTGAGAAAATTCTGAATTGGGTTGAGTTTACTTGGAAATGACTAAATTCAAAACCTTCAGCTGAGTCAGAAATTACATTTACTGTAAGAAAATAAAGATTAGTTTTGCCCATCTGAGTGTGTGATTGCAAAGTCATAGCCATCCTCCAAAACGAGCTACTGTTTATTCTTTCTTCTGCAAGTGTGCAGGGTCCCGCCTTTCATTGAGGCCAGAGCAGGAGCAGTGGCCAGTTCGTGAGATTCCCTCCCAAAGCCACTGCAGTGGGAAGCAGCCAAGTTAATGCCATCAGCAGAGGCAGGTGTAGCTATTCATTCCTTCATTCACTTCTTCAACAACTATTTTCTTTGTGTTCCCCTCCATAGAGCCTTGGAATTCTGGATCAGGGAGCCAAGGGGAAGTTTGGGAAGCCAAGAACTGCCAAACTAGATTCTCCTCTATGTAAATAGCTCCCTTTAAAAACCTTTCCTAACAAAGAATTTTTTTAAATTAGAATACCCAGGATTGGCATCTGTTCAGGAAAGTGAACACACACACCCACTCTGCACTGAAAGTAGAGTGTAAACTTGATCAGCTTTTCTGGAACGCAATTGGATGCTATGTTTCAAAAAGTCTTTAAAATGCACATACCTTTTTAATCAGGAATTTCAGTTCTAGGAATTTGCTTCAGGCATTAAATAAAAAAATCGATATAGTGTAGTGGTTAAGTCCCAATCCTTGATGTCAACAGAATCTGGGTTCAGGTCCTGATTCCACTGATTAGCTGGATGAAACTTTGGAAAATTTACTGAATATGAACTTCAGTGTCCCAGTGTGTGCATGGGGTAACAGTAACACCCGCCTCACAAGGCTGTCAGGAATATAAAATGAGCTCAAACAAGTAAATGCTCAGTACTATGCCCAGCAAGATGTGACCCTGATAAATGTTGCTGCTGTTATTGATGTATACTGTTTGCTACACACAGAGACGGTGGTACAAGGATGGTCATCAAATAGGTGTTTGAGAAAAGGAAAGGCTAAAATGCAACCAAAATATCTAATAAGTAGTTCATTAAACAAATTATGAGATGCTCATTTAATAACTTTTCGGTTGTCCTGAACAATGTTGCTATGGAAATGTATCTATTGCTGTAGAAAGATATTCACAACATTTTATTACACAAAAGAAACAGGTTTACAAACTAGCATGCATAGTATGATCCCCATGTTTATATATGCATGTAGATGCACAGAAAAATATATGAAAGATAGAATCTAAGATATTAAGATGGTTGCCTCCAGGTGAGACTATGGATTTTTTTAAACTTCTATTATCTTTGGCTTTTTGTTATTAAATATGTATTGCATTTTTCAATACGCCAAAAAAAATGGAAATGTCATATTTAAAGTGCAAATGCTCCTAGGGATACCACAGGTAAATTTTATCAGGCAATTACTATAAAAAAATCGAAGAATTCCAATTAACAATTCAGAAGGGGTGAGAGGAATAGAAAATCACTATCAGAACACCTCAGGAATAATCTCCGCAACAGGCAAGATCCAGAGATGGATGCTAAAATTCATGGATGAAAGTTTGAGGAGAAATGGAATATCTGCACAATCTCAAAGTACCACTCCCAAGAGAGTAATTAATTACTAAGGGGAAAATAGTAACAGTGGAGGAGCCTGGCAGACAGCACCTTAATTAAGCGATCAAGGTTAACATCACCAGCACCAAGACACATCAGCATCACAAACCCCCGATACAATGCCCGGCACAAGAGCACATGTCACTTCTGTGGTATTCTTGCCAAACCAGCCAGACTTTCATCTCACCCTGAGAAGACATCAGACAAATTCAAACTGAGAGACAGTCTCTAAAATATCTGACCAGTACTCTTCAAGAGTGTCAAGGTCATGAAAGGCAAGGAAAGGCCAAGGATCTGTCACAGATGGGAAGAGACCAAGGAGACAGTGACAACTGAGAGTAACACTGGGATCCTGGATTGGCTCTTAAAACAACAGAGGGGCACTTGTGGAGAAACTGGGGAAATCCAGGTAAAGACAGTAGTTTCATTATAATAGTATTGTCCTAATATTAATTTCTTAATTTTTACAATTGTTACAAGGTTATTAAGATATTAACATGAGGAGAAGCTGGATGAAAGCAATATGGGAACTGTCTACTATTTTTGCAATTTTCCCATATGTCTAAAATTATTTCAAAATAAAAAAATAAAAAGTAAGACTGGACAAGCCCAGTTACTTGGAGTTATGCATTACTGGGGAATTCCCCAAAATCACCCAGGCTGGAAAAGCCACAGACCTAGATCTCCTTCTCATATTTGAATAGAAAATATTACTTCTACCATGTGTTAGGTTAAAATTAGACTAAAGCAAACATAAGGGGAGGCAGCATCTCATTTTTCAGCACAAATCACACAGGACATTCACAGATACTATCTAAACTCAACCTTTCTCTTTTGAATTGTCATTCTTCATAATTTCCCCATTCCAGTTCATTGGGTTAATTCCTTTTTTTTCCCCCTTATCTAAAAAATCTCTTTTTTTCATGTCAAGACTGTGAGTCAACAATAAATAAAAGATCAAGGATCTTTGAGTTTTAAATATCCCAAAAAGTCTTTATTATATTACCCATTTTCTTTGCCCTTTTCAAAATCAGATAGGAAATGTTTGTTTCCTCAGTGTCTACTAAACTGATATCTGAGAGAAAACAAAAATCACCAGTTGAGACAAGCTAGCAGACCTCATGCCTCCTAATGGAACAGATATTCAATCTCTCTCATTCTAAGCCTCTTGGTAATTACAACAAGTCGCAATTACAAACACAACTAAATTTATTGGAATTTACTATGTGTATACTTCTATTATCTCATTAATCCTCACAACACTGCTTTAGGTGGATGTATACCATCTCCATTTCATAGGTGACAAAACTGAGGCTTAAGGAAATGAATTAATTTTTCAAGATCCCAGAATAAGTGGCAAAAACAGGTCTCTGGTGCCAGATACTCTGTGATTCATTGTTTATTTGCAAAACTTTTATGAATATTTATTGATGCCACTGGTATTAGAATTCCACTAGAAATTTCTAGAAATGTAAAACCATGAGTTGAGGAAAGGATGCCTATTGCCTATTGCTAATTGCCTGCTGGAATTGATCACTCTTTCTACCTTGTAAAGGGTAATTAAGAATACACAGATCTGATTACAACAGGACAAACAACTGCACCATGCAAATCAATTCAAAGGAAAATGGGAGTTTGCTAATCTAGGCTTTCTCCTTCGCTATACAGGGATTCATTTTAATATGCAAAATTTCAGTTTACTTGTGATGAAGACTTGATTCACTAATCACTTAATTCCACATGTGGAAACTTTTACTGTAGGACGAATACCACCTCCTTGTGGGTACGCTCTTTCCTCCTGCAAACCATCTAGATACCTCTGCCAGATTAATCTCTTTAAAGTTTTAATCACTTTATTCCTCAGCTGAAAAACCTTGAATGTCTCCACACACCTTTGAAATATTGTCTAAATTCCTCAACAGTCTGGCTGCAACCTCTCTTTCCAATAAAATTTTATCATCAGTTAAGATAATTTCTGTACTGACTAACAGAAATCCCAACTCGAACTGGCCTGAACAGAAAGAAACGTATTTTCTCATATAACCAGGAGGACAGAAATAGAATGGGATCGAAGGTGAGTTAATCCAGTAGTTCTGGTTTCATGTCCCTAGAAGTCACTGTCTCTCTCTCTCTCTCTCCTTGTCAAACATTTTATACTACAGCAAAATGAAAACATAAATTCTTCCGTTCCCACTTTGTCTGTGGAACACACTTCCCACCATTTCTACCTATCTTACAAGGCCCATATCTTCAATGGTTCATTCTTGTTTTTCCCAGCAAAGAGCCTCGTCCTCTTTCTCTGTAATCCCATGGT
>NW_007727249.1:20255-23191 GCF_000696425.1 Galeopterus variegatus
GTCTCTCTCTCTCTCTCTCCTTGTCAAACATTTTATACTACAGCAAAATGAAAACATAAATCCTTCCGTTCCCACTTTGTCTGTGGAACACACTTCCCACCATTTCTACCTATCTTACAAGGCCCATATCTTCCATGGTTCATTCTTGTTTTTCCCAGCAAAGAGCCTCGTCCTCTTTCTCTGTAATCCCATGGTACTTTACACCTGTGTCTTTGACCCTTGCAAGGACTTGTCTTATAAAATAGCCATTTACATCCACACCTTACCTGTTGTACTAAAGAAAAAGCACCTTGAGGGCTGAGTACAAGTTTAACTCCTCTCTACACCCTCACTTCCAGACAAGTGCTTTGTACCCAGGCACTCAATAAATAAGCCAATCAATGAACAAACAAGTCAAACTTGTAAGAAAAAAATGCACGTTACTTGTCCTAAGACACCGTTTTCTCCCTCTCGTTTGGTGGTCTTCAGATTCTAACACAAATAAGACAAGTTTTGTTTTTTAGTTAAATATGCTATTCTCATGAAACAGTAAAAATAACTTCCTTTTAAAAACTCAAGTTTCACAAAAACTCCTAAAACTTTGAAAATAATCAGAGGACACTCAGGTTTGGAGGAGAAGTCTTCTGCAAAAATAGAACAGAAGAGCTATTCTGAAGTCTAAAGACATCACGGGACCTAGGACAAGGCTACGTCATGTTGGTGATGTTTTCTCTCTATTTCCTGTCATCTTCACACCATACTTATCAAAGTGAGACACTAGACCAAACCACAGACACCTCTTGGCATCACTCACGGTCTAAACCCATTCAGGGGCCTGAAGCTGACCAGCTCAACTATTTTCCTACCCAGAAGTGGAGCTCAAGGGAATATGGCCTAAGGGAAATTACATGGTAAGGCCAGGTTCATCCTGACCACCTAAGATCATTAGTCATACGAAATCAAGTTGGGATACATATCTCAGAGCAAACTAAGCATTAGTTTCCTTTAGTTAATGACAGTAACAGCAAAGTCACCAAAGAGTCAGCAACGTGATGCTCAAGTACTATGTGGGAGAAGAATGAAACTTTGTTTTGGTGTAGAATGATGAGCTGAGTTGTCTGACACTGGGAATCATTCATCATTCATCCTAAAATATTTAGAAAGTGTCTGTTAGGTGCCAGGTACTATATGAGGGTATTTCAAAAAGGTCATGGAAAGATTCATATTATCTTTTTCATGACCCTTTTGAAGTACCTATTTTTCATGACCTTTTTGAAGCACCCTCATATTAGTTATAAGCTTCAAACTTCTTTGGGGCCAGCTGGAAAAGTCAACTCTCTCTTTTCCAAAGCTACCTCCCTCATCCATGGCCCAACAGCACAATGGCTCCTTGAGACGTGGAGCTCAGAGTTAGGAGCTTCCATGAAGATTCTGCCCTGAGTCACAGTGCAGATATGGTCAAGTCTCACCAAAGGCAAAGCTGGCCATGAACCACGGATTGCTAAATGAGAGGGGAAAATTCACCCTCTCATGCCTTGTGAAAAAGACAGTAAATACGTATCACTGGATTTCCAGTCCAGCATGTAAGAAGCTTGGAAGTCGCCACTCCATCCTAATAACAAATAATAAGCTGAACAAACTGAAAGTCAATAACTCTTCTCAGATCCATCAAAGAAGTAAGGTCACAGGCAAACTGCTGCACCAAACTTGGAGAGATAGACAGGGGAACACAGAGAATCACAATTTACCGGAACAGAAACCCATGGGCAGGAACCAATGCTGGGGTAGGGAAACCTTAACTGTAACTGATGAATTGCTGGAGCTCAGTGAGGATAACTCTGAGGGATGAAAACTTCAGAGGGACCTATTCATGACGGGGAAAGGCGAGTTCCACACTTTTGTGAGTTTTACCTCCAGGAGCTCAACCAGACTCCCTGGTGCTTCCAGAAGGGGGAGAGGAAAAGGAACCATTCTGAACTATGCCAGACCATTCTGTCCTTAACAAGGTTGGCCCTCAGGAGACACTATTTAGCCAGATCCTAACCTGGGGAATTTTATCAGAGACTAACTTATCTAGGGGAGGGAAATACCCAACTTCAGCCTCCTCTAGCCATTCTGTCCCAACTAAAAGGGAGAAGAAAAAAGCCTGAGAAACACTTAGAAGTCCATAGTCCAAAGACATAGGCTCACTAATAGACTGTGACCCAATCATAGGATTATAGAACAGTTACTACCACATTCCCAAAGGCCTATTGACAGCAATTCTTTTTACCCAATACCTCATGTCTGGCTATCAAGAAAAAAATTACAAAGCATATGAAAAGGCAAAAAACACAGTTTGAAGAGACAGAGAAAACATTAGAACTAGACTCAGACATGGCAGGAATGTTGGAATTAACAGACTGGGAATTTAAAACAACTGTGGTTAATATGATAATGGCTGTAATGGGTAAAGTATACAGCATGTAAGAACAGATGGTCAATGTAAGCAGAGAGATAGAAATTCTAAGAAAGTACTAAGAAGATGCCAGTGATCAAAAACATTAACAGAAACGGAGAATGCCTTTGATGAACTTCATAGCGGACTAGACACGGCCGAGGAAAGAATCGCAAAAACAACCTCCAAAACTGAAAAAACAAAGAGAAAAAAGACTGGAAAATGGAAACAAAACCCAGAACAGACTGTGCGAGAACAGTGGGACAACTACAAAAGGTATAATATGCACATAATGGGAACACCAGAAGGAGAAGAAAGAGAGAAAGGAACAGAAGAAAATATTTGAAACAATAATAATTGAGAATTTCCTTAAATTAATGTCTGATATCAAACCACAGATCCAGGAAGCTCAGAGAACACTGAGAAGGATAAATGCCCCAAAAAGCTACATCTCGGCATATCATATCCAAAACACACAAAAAAATCAAAGATAGAGACAAAAATCCTGAAAGAAGCCAGA
>NW_007727249.1:23882-54690 GCF_000696425.1 Galeopterus variegatus
ATCATATCCAAAACACACAAAAAAATCAAAGATAGAGACAAAAATCCTGAAAGAAGCCAGAATTTAAAAAACTCCTTACTTATATTGGAGCAAAGGTAAGAATTACATCTGATTTCTTCTCAGAAACCATGCAAGAAGAGAGGGGGTGACATATCAGGACCTTCTATTCTGTTCTATTGACCTATTTGCCTCTTTTGCCAATATCACAATCACTGCCCTTGAAAAATTCACAGTACATGTTTTTACTTTTGAAAAGACACATAAACAAATAAATTCCACATGCTGGGGTCTATGCTATGATAGAAATAAGCATGAGGTGAGGAAGCACAGACAGGAAATGACAAACTCCACCTGGAGTGACAGAGAAGCCTCAGAAAGGAGATAACCCCGGATCAAGGAAAGATGTAGACATCTGAGATGTTTCCAACCATAAGCTATTCCCGAGCATGCAAAGTAAACGTAAAGTATGAGCAAAGATGTGAGCACGTGAGCAGATCCACTTCAAATATAGAAAGAGTTGGAAGACGACAGGTCAGGACTTTTCAACTATATATGGGGATAAAATCATTGCATGAAGACAACCCAAACTGCTAATCATTTTTTTGTTGACAATAACAACTTCTTTCCTGGGGCCTTTCTCTGTCTCTTCGGTTCCCTGTTGTTTGTAGGTAAATATCCACCTGCTATTTTACCGTATTCCTGCTTAATTGGCAACCAGCTGCCTCTAAGAAATAAGATATCATGTTCAAGTGTAACTATTTTTTCCACTTCCATCTTATCATTGAGAAAAAGACTGAGTACAGAAAATGTGTTCTTAAAATAGAGAGCTTCTTTAAAAAATAAACCAGCAATGTGATATGAAGTTAATGCTGAGAATTCTCTCTCCTAAAGTATCAGCTCAAGGTAGGCAAAGATTATACAGTTATGATTCAGGGTGTGTTTTATTGCATTTCACAAAGCAGCAGAGTCAGTCCTAACCAAACTTTAGTGATCACTTTTCAATCAAATTAAAGAATTAGCTGTTCCCTGAATTGTATCTCTCAGAGTGTTTTTATTTGAAGCTTTTATGGCCTTTGGATCTTTTGAAACTTATCAATAGAAAATTTCCATAGTCTGGTAGCTGGTTTCTGGGCCAGTGGATGTTACCTCCCTGCTCAATATGGTGTTGGTCAGAAATGCCAGAGTAAGAGCACTCTGGAACAGCTCCATGCGCATATGATTGGATACGGCATGTGTAAGACCACCATGACTACTGCAGGAAGAAAAGCAAAACACCAAGACATCACTGGTTAAAGGGCAGCCCAAAGAAATAAGGAAACCCCCAAAGCAAAGGAATGAATAATGGAATTCCAGGCACTTTGCTCTGTGGAGTGGAAGATATTTGCTCGTGGGGGGTGGGGGGGGTGGAGTAGTCTTATACACAGCTTACTAGTTGAACTCTCCTTCTTCACAAAGTCCTTGTCACTTACTGTCATGTTAACAAATAGTTATTTTTTTCATCCAGAAACATATAGATTGTGATATAGGTATAAAAATAGTGTCTTGTAGATGTAGCAGATTAAGGTCCAAAGAAATTCAATGGCCTTCTTAAAGTCCCAGAGAACTTAATAATATAAGAAACTGCATAGAAAACATTTCTACAATGAAGGTGAAAATTTTCCTACAGGCAGCTCTGATCCAGAGAATTTTTCTGAACTTGAAAGGGGGCAACAAGAAATGCTTTATAGGAGAATGTATAAGTTCCCTCCAGGTTATATAAAAATCATAACAAATCATAACATTTTGGAATTCAAGAAAATCTAATAAAGTTCAACTCCTTTTTACAGATGAGGGAAACAAGGCCTGAGGGAATACAGTGACCTCCTTGAAGTAATACAACTACCAAACTATATGAAAAAACCAAAACTTAGGCTAAATTCCTCTGAATCTATCTTCAAACTATCTCCAACTCAAAAAAAGAAAAAAAGAAAGAAAGAAAAGAAAAAAAGATAATAAGCAACAATAAGAAAAATAAAATCTCTACTTTTTTCAAAGGTAGGGAACATTCTTACAAAAATCTGCAATTTTATAGGAATATCAGCCTTGGATTTATCTTCTTAAATTTATCTACATTTCCAGGCTATGACTATCCTTGGTGGGTACCCTTTATCTGCTACCTGCTATGTAAAGTCATGTTTCTTTCAGTGAATTCAATGGGGGCCTATCGGTCTAGCTTTCCAGGAATTGTTCCATATTCAATGCATCCATATCTTTCTTGGTTTTATAAATTCACTGGATACTAGAAAACATCTTTCTTCTCAGAAAATCTCTCTGAGGTTGCCGCTTGGTGCATTTAAAGCATGATGAGGACAAAGCAGGAATAAAAGGTAATTGGAAAACAATCAGGCCTCTAGCAGAATTCTCAGATCCCGAGTGACATGGTCACATGCCCCCTGGCGCGGCTTAGCCTTTGCTCTTGGTTTTGGCCTGTTTTCACTTCCTAGCACCTGCTTTCAGGCCCCCGCACACATGAGAGCCTATCCCTGATTGAACACACCGGAGGCTGTCACCCATCATTCACCCGTTGTCCCTGGCATGTGCCTTGTTTCCTCTCAGCCAGCTTCCCGATCTCTCGCTCCCTGCCACGGATTTCCAGCTTCCCCTCCTTTCCTGCTACTCCTTCTCCCCCGCCCTGTGGTGTGAGGGCTGAGCAGGCTCCTGGAGAAGAGATTAACATATGTGTAGGATTACCTGGAGCAGTTAACTATTTTTTTAATTGAGTCACCACATTTTTATTTTACCCAATAAGTACATGTTTGAAAAGCTACTATCATCTATTAACATCACTTTATCTGATGAATGATATTATTGCAGTTTTTTAAAATAAATTGTATTTTAACTCAAAAAGAGTAGACGTGGCATTATCCTGTTACACTTAGCTTGATTTAAAAAAAAAAAAACCTTAATATTTGCCCTTAGTTTTCTTATTTCTCCTCAGTTGGATAAAAATGTTGTCACAGGCCTGCACTTGGAAACAACTGCCCTAGGGGTCTAGAGTTCAAGTACCTTCAAGAGCCAGGTTATTACAAACCACTGAATCTGGGGCTGGATGGATAGCTCAGTTATTTAGAGCGTGGCGTTGATAACACCAAGGTCAAGGGTTCAGATCCCCTGTACAGGCCAGCTGCCAAAAAAAATATATATATATATCACTGAATCTGCATGCAGGGCTGGAACTGGAGTGAGGCATTGGCTTTGGATGCAAAATGTAAGGAGAGGCCAAAACTCAGTAATCAAGATAAATAATATTTTAATGAAACAAAATTAATGCAAAAATTCATCCATTTTAAACAAAGTATCAAAATTTCAAATAAAGATGAGATCAGTATTATATTGTTTGTGGTCTAATAGTAATGGCTCCTATTTATTGAGCACTCTCAGCATTGAGCACTTTATATACATTATCTCATTTCATGCTGACATCAGTACTATGGGGTATTTATCATCCTTTTTTCATGATAAAGAAACTGAGGGTCAGCATGGTGGTAAAGGGAGAC
Source organism: Galeopterus variegatus (assembly GCF_000696425.1). Lineage (NCBI taxonomy): Eukaryota > Metazoa > Chordata > Mammalia > Dermoptera > Cynocephalidae > Galeopterus > Galeopterus variegatus. The sequence goes on from NW_007727249.1 coordinate 27,419, forward strand.
TTGAACCCAGGTAGTCTGATTTCAGAGCCCGCATGCTTAATCTGCATCAGGAAAGTTTCCCATGGGAACCGTCCTACATTGCTGGTGAGAGTGTAAATTGGTACAGCCACTGTGGAACACAGTATAGAGGTTACTCAGAGAACCAAAAATAGATCTACCCTATGATCCAGCTATCCCACTACTGGCTATATACCCAAAGGAAATGAAGTCAATATATCCAAAAGACATCTGCACTCCCATGTTCATCACAGCACTACTCACAATAGCCAAGAGAAGGAATCAACCTAAATGTCCATCAACAGGTGAAAGGATAAAAAAACTGATATATATATACTACGTCATACTATTCAGCTACAAAAAGAAATGATATCCTATTATTTGCAGCAACATGGATGGAACTGGAAACCATCATGTTAAGTGAAATAAGTTACGCACAGAAAGACAGATACTGAGTAATATCACTTATATATGGAATCTGCCAAAAAAATAAGTGGTTCTCATAAAAGTAGAGAGTAGAGTAATGGCTACCAGAGGCGGGGGGGTGGGGGGAACAGACTGGGGGAGGAGGGGATGGGGTGGAATTATGGGTGCAAAACTATGCTATCTACCGTAAGTGATTCATTGTGCAGTATATGCATGTATTAAAACAACACATGTATCCCACAAATATAAATATAAATAAAATTTAACAACAACAAAAAAATTCCCCATGGGTCTTGGTATGGAAGACACAATTTCAATGCAGTGGATGATGCCTTCAGCAGCATTTTTGTGTTAGATTCCTTTTGTCCTTCAATGTTAGATTACACTGTCCTTCAGTGTCAAGCTGATGGCTATACAGCTCGCCAGTGTTCTTGCTTGATCTAAGGCTTAAATTTGAAATGTCTGGAGGAATTGACAGACTGTGTACTCTCCAGATACCTTTCCATCAATATTGTTTTGGACAAGTGCTTCTGCTTCCTACCTGTCTTAACTCGTTATAGGTATATTATACTTTGGTCCTGATTTCCACAACTATTTATTTTATACTTTTCCTTCATTTATTACACCATCACTAATCTTTTATAGGATGAGGTGGTGAATGAATGAATGAATGAATAATACTCATATAGTAGTTGTCTTTTTTATGAATTGAAAGAGACTCATGACACCCATGCAAGTCCCTGAGCCCCAATCAGAGGAGAGCCCAAACTCAATTAACAAGGCAGTGCTTGTGGGAGCCCTAAGATCACAGCAACTAGTAAAGCCGTAGTATGATCAGAAAGGGTGAATGATGACCTCATGTTAGCAAAGAGTGAAATTTTAATGACCACCCCAAACAACACTTGAACTACCCAGAGACCCTGCCAACAAGAGAGAGACAACTTTGGAAGATTAGGTTTGCATTGATGATGCCAGTAAAGGCGTCAGCCTNGGGGGGTGGGGGGAACAGACTGGGGGAGGAGGGGATGGGGTGGAATTATGGGTGCAAAACTATGCTATCTACCGTAAGTGATTCATTGTGCAGTATATGCATGTATTAAAACAACACATGTATCCCACAAATATAAATATAAATAAAATTTAACAACAACAAAAAAATTCCCCATGGGTCTTGGTATGGAAGACACAATTTCAATGCAGTGGATGACGCCTTCAGCAGCATTTTTGTGTTAGATTCCTTTTGTCCTTCAATGTTAGATTACACTGTCCTTCAGTGTCAAGCTGATGGCTATACAGCTCGCCAGTGTTCTTGCTTGATCTAAGGCTTAAATTTGAAATGTCTGGAGGAATTGACAGACTGTGTACTCTCCAGATACCTTTCCATCAATATTGTTTTGGACAAGTGCTTCTGCTTCCTACCTGTCTTAACTCGTTATAGGTATATTATACTTTGGTCCTGATTTCCACAACTATTTATTTTATACTTTTCCTTCATTTATTACACCATCACTAATCTTTTATAGGATGAGGTGGTGAATGAATGAATGAATGAATAATACTCATATAGTAGTTGTCTTTTTTATGAATTGAAAGAGACTCATGACACCCATGCAAGTCCCTGAGCCCCAATCAGAGGAGAGCCCAAACTCAATTAACAAGGCAGTGCTTGTGGGAGCCCTAAGATCACAGCAACTAGTAAAGCCGTAGTATGATCAGAAAGGGTGAATGATGACCTCATGTTAGCAAAGAGTGAAATTTTAATGACCACCCCAAACAACACTTGAACTATCCAGAGACCCTGCCAACAAGAGAGAGACAACTTTGGAAGATTAGGTTTCCATTGATGATGCCAGTAAAGGCGTCAGCCTTGAGACTTCTGTTACCATTACCCACACACTCTTGAGTCCATCCTTCTGGGTTGCAAAGTCATTCGAGATATAATCACATACATGCAAGACTGGACTAAGTTTTTGCATTGGTTTGCCTTGCTCATTTGCAATGTCTAGGTCTGAATCATAACTAAGCTTTTAAGTACCAAGTTTATCCCATGTCTACAAATTATTACATGATTTCATTTTTGAGCATCCCCTAAATGCTCCCAAAGCTTCCTCTGTTCAAGTCATTCGACTTTTTACTTGTTGATTCAGTAATATAGATTTAGCAAAGCCAGGTTCATTGATCTGCTCCAAGTAGTCAGTAGAGGAAAGGGACGTCCAAGAAGAAGGTTAATTTGGCTTAAGAGGAATGATATGAGAGGTGCTCTGATTAGAGCTTTACCCAAACCGTAGAAGCAAATTCATTCTAAATTCTATGTTCACGGTTCCCATCGTTGGATACTGATTGACAGACTGATAAGCAATTTACCCCATGCATAGGCAGTGATCATTCCAACACTTTCCCTAAATGATCATACCTGCCATAAGAAAATTTCCTGTACCAGATTGGAAATATCTGGAGAAGAGCTTCATGTTTCTGAATCAATCAACCAACAAGAATTTAATACTCATCATCCATGAGTCATCACTGTGATAAGCTTGTGAGTGAAACCACAAAAGAAACCAAGACGTGATTGCTGCCCTCAAAGAACTTACTCTTCAGTTGAAAAGACAGGGCACTTATTAAAAATTAAATCTTCCTTATAATCAAAGCACTTGGCATTAGCAATAAAAGTTCAGAGAAGAAAGAGATCACCGAGAGAGGGATTTGTTAAAGTGGAGGTAGAATTTGAGCTGACCTTGAAGAGGAGTTAAAATTTAATTAAGAGAAAAAAATGAAAGAGCTTATTCCAGGTTGGGGAGAAAAGAAGGCAAATTGTAGACACAATTAGCCATAGTGGTTTTGAGCTGATACTGGCATTCTCATGTCACTCCGGTTGGCTTAGGAGACACTGTTGGACATTACAGGAAAGGAAGAGAAATCCTTCCACGACCACACAACTCCAACAGTTTTGCAGAAGCAGCTCCGGGTTTTACTTCCCTTGCTTACCAGTTGAACTTCATTTGATTCTTTCCCCTTCCAGGTGGGGGTTACTTTCCCAGTTACACATTGAGATATAATTTTGAAAGCACATCCATTGGGGTTTGTAAAGAATATTCAAAACACAGTTACTACGTATTTTTTGATGGAAAGGATTGCCCTTCTGGATAGCTGTGCTGTGAGCAGTACGGTTGATCACTCTCCGCATTGGGATCAGGGTGCACCTTCTAACTATAAAAGCAATGTAATACAGCTCCACTATCTCCAGTCTGCTTCTAGCTACCTGGGAGACCATTTTTCTCAGAGATGATGAAGGAAATATCTAAGGAATGGGGGAATACAGCTTGTCCTTGGGAATGGGGTCGGGGAGATAACTGATTCACAGCCAGTAGACATTTAGTCTCAAAGCAGCCAGTGATGTTTCCAAAGCGACTGGAGCTAGCTAGGGTCTACATTCTCCTGACAAGGTAGGGGCTTTAGAAACATGAGGGAGAGGGAAACGGCACATTTGTTTTTTCATAATAAATCTGTCACCTTATTGTCTGAGACATTTGCTCTCCTGAGGACACAGGACCTGCTCCTGAGCTTTTTCCAATTAAGCTCTTCCTTGCCTATCACCCACTTCCAATAAAATGGTTTACTGAGATCCAAAAGAGACAACCTGCCACATCAAGCTTTTTATTTTCTCTGACCCCCTCCCACCCTCCCTCCCCTCCAATCTCGTTTAGACCGTTTTTTTTTTCTCCCCATACAGGTCTTCCTCAGCCATCCATCATTACCCACGGGACATCTTTCCACAGGTCTTCGGAGAGAAACGATGCTCTTCGATTTGAAGCAAAGCACTATGAGACTCTAACTCAATGTCAGTTACTATTTGGCACTACATTTTATGAGTGAGAAATGCAATAAAATAACGATTTCTAAATTTAACTAGCATTATATAATGCAATTATTTATTACAAAAGGCTGTTGTTTACATATCACTTGAGCTATTGATTAGTATGAAAAAGGGAGTGTACAGGACGCCATATAAATCGATCATTATTTAAAGTGGTTAATCAAATATCTAATTTGTTTCCATGAAATTTCCTCCAATAACCATGCTGCATATCGCACAATGTATCAATGGACTGTAATTCAAATCAACGTATCAAAACCAGAATAGAACCTAGCAAGAGATGTAAACAGATGACTTTCTCATTATATCGTTCAAAATGCTAGAAAAGACAATTAAAGCGAGTAAACCATATTTTTCTCCCACACACCCAGCCTCACTTTGCTCCCTTCTCCAATAACCATAAGCTGAAACCATTTCAGGATGACAATTATCCATCATCATTATTGCCCATATTATGACGAGGCTGCTACCCATTGCAAATGATGTTTCTGAAAATGAAAGATGTTCTTCTGAGAGGTTTTTGTTTGTTTGTTTTTTGCTTTATAGGTTTCTTCAGGCAGAATGGGGGCAGGGGGAGAAAAAGAGATGGAAATTCATACAGGAAAACAATTAACTAGCACAGCTTCACTGCACAGTAACATCAAATCATACAGCAATTAGAGCTCTGCAAAACCCCCAGTTTGGTTTCACGCACATTTAAGGATGAAAACTGATATGTACACTGAGCTGGTGCTGGACTGCAAATGAAAAAATCAAAGAGGTAAACATTGTAAAATTTCATTCTCCGCCTAATCACATCTCTAGAATGATGATTTGGGCTAAGAGTATTTTCAGTCTGTACACAAGAAAATTCACCTCTCTCCTCGAGCCTTGTTAGATTTCTAAAGGATCGTCTACCACTCTTTTTTATTCCACATCGAACACAAAAAATGTTAATGTTTGCAAAAAAATATGTTGCACTTGATGAATAAAGAAGTTAATTAACCCATGGTCCTCACAGATTACCAAAACCTTAGTTGTGGAATTGAGGAAAGAGATAACTGAAGCTTTAAAAAAAGCAAGGCAACAGTACTTTTAAAATCATGAAAGATCTACCAATCCTTGTCTTGAGCTTTACCACGCAAAAAAAATATATATATATATTACCTTTACCTTGCAAAAATGCCAGTATATAAATCACATAACTGCAAAATATTCCTTTTTTCTTTTCCTTCCCCCCCCCCCAATTTAGTGCTTTTCTTTTGGATAGTTTTTGGTGCAATAAAACTTATTTTGTAATACAGCAGGAGTTCCCCAATACAAAGCAATCCACAAAGGCTCACTTTTCCCTGCCTACTTCTGAAGGTTTTTCCATCATTTGACCATGGATTTAAACATCTTCCTTTATTTTTTAAATAAACTCTTTATTTTGGAATAATTGTAGATTTACCGAAAAGTTGCAAAAGTAGTACAGAGAGTTCTTATATACCTCTCATCCAGTTTCTTCATTTTTACATCTCACATTGCTGTGGTACAGTTGTGAAAACTAAGAAACTTACATTGATAAGTTGCTATTAACTAAACTCCAGACTTTATTAGGATCTCACCAGCTTTTGCATTGCTGTCCTCTTTCGGTCCCAAGATCCAATCCACAGTATGAGGTTTCATTGAGTTGCATGTCACCCTAGTCTCCCCGTGGTCTGTGACAGTTTCCCAGTCTTTCCTTGTTCTTCATGACTTTGACTGTCTTGAGTACTGATCAAGTATCATGTAGAATGTTCTTTAACTGGGTTTGCCTATTGTTTTTCTCATGGTCAGAATGGAGTTGTGGGTTTTCAGAAAGAACAGCAAAGAGAAGTGCCCTTCTTGTCACTTCCTATCAGGGGTGCGTGACATCCATGTGATGTCCTGGTGACATTAACTGTCATCCTTGGTTAAGGTTGTGTTTGCCAAATTTCTCCACTGTCAGTGTACCATTTTTCCCTGTCCTTTATTCATCCTTTGGAAGAGAGTCACTAAGTCTAGCCCACACTCAAGAGGAGGGAGGATCAAGACCCTCCTGGAGAAAGGAGTATCTACTCATATTCTTTGGAAGGGGAAATATCTAGGAATTATACTGCAAGAAAGACTTGTCTCATCTTCCCAATTTATTTATTTATTCAATCAGCCGCTTCCCTTAATTTAGAAATAAGACAGATCACTGAAATGATGCACATCTTTACTGTATAAAACAATAAGAAAACACATTAGTGGTTTTATTTTTCAAAGAAATACTGTTGTTTCTAAAGCCTTTTCAATTAACTAAATTGAATATTCATTAAAATATGCTGAGGGGACAATGTACACATGAGGTCATACACCCACTCACCAACCCCCACCAGGACTTAATGTGTTATATACAAATTAGGATTTATTTACCCCCAGCAGTTTACAAAGTCAAGCAGCCATTTGAAACTTTGGCTGAAACATTTTTGTTCTCCAGCAAATATTCCAGTCACCTCTCAACCTTAGTCCATGATTATCTCTACAGAAAACTAAGGAGGAAGGTGTTCAAACTCTTATTTGAAGGCCCCATTTGGGCATCCCGGGGCACTCCAAAGTCAGCATGTGGGCCATTTTCTGCGGCAATGACCTTCATCATAACCACTTTCTATCCTTCACCATCCATTAATTCATCACTCATGCCTTCAAGAGACATTTATTGAGAACCAACTATATGCCAAATGCTGTGCTGGGTCTTAGCGCTCCAAGTGGAGAGAAAGATTACAACAGATTACAATAGATTAGAGAATAGCAGGTGCCATGAGACACAGTGATGGGTGCAAAACGGGCACAAAGGGGCAAGGATTGCTCCACCTGATGGGGGAGAACAGGTGGCTGTACAAAGATGCTGCCTTAACTGTGACTCAGAAGCCTGTGCCCAGGTGCAGTGCCCAGGTCAACAAGCGGGGAGACTGTGAGTGAAAGATAATCAGGCCACGGGAGAGCCTTGGGCAAAGGTACTGAGAACTGCAAGTTGACAACATGAGGTCACACACCTTCTGTGACCAGATGAGTAGGGACCAACTGTTTCTAATGGGACCCCTAGAAGAGTCATGTCCCCCAGAAAAGTCAGTGGTGTGCAAGCTCCTCCCAGTGGTTTGTAGAATAGAATAAAACAGAATAATTTACCAAATGATGCATGTAAAATACTTTGAAATTGTTTATTCTATGAATGTGCCAAAAGATTATAGCTCAAATCTTGCTCAATGTAGAAGAGACGGAAACAGAATGAAAGATGTATTTAACCAACATTTATCAAGCTTTGATCATCTCCAAGCACTGTACTAGGTATCCTGCAAACATTCTCTCACTTTTTGAGAGAATGTTTATTATTATGTTCACTATTTTATAGATGAGGATACTCAGTCTTAAAGGCTAACACAGCAGGTTACACAGCTGGTAAGGAGGAAAGTAGGATTTGAGTCCAGTTGTATTTTACTCTGAGAGTCTTGCCATAGTAGCATTCTGTCTTCTATGGAAGATAAATTTAAAATAATAATAGTATGCACTATGTTCTTAAATAACAGTAAAGGTTCTTCACGTAGACTTAATTGGTGTCTCCATGCTGAAAGATGCATGATACCTACAAGGCCATTGCAGTAGTTGAGCAACACTGTGTGTATTTATCCTGTTTATTTCCTGAGAGGCCATCATGTAACAGATGCTGCCACCCAGTATGCAGCAAGCAATAGTTGATGGACTTTAGGGGGAAAAATCAATGTGAAGTTAACAAGACCATAGGAAAACAGGAATCTGGACACTAAGAAATCTGGAGACTAAGTCTGGACAGAGTCACTACATCCTAGCTCAAATCTGAGTCAAACACCTACGACCTCAGGAGTATTGATGCAAGAAAGAAGAGGCAGGAACATGACTTTCAAAGAACAGAGTCAGTGAGAATAAGAGAGTGAGTGTCAAACAGTTCGAGAATCAAGATTAAAAATTCTATCTGATAACAAGTCAAGGTAGGGCTGGCCCAGTGGCACACTCGGTAGAGTGCGGCGCTTGGGAGCGTGGTGGCGCTCCCGCCGAGGGTTCGGATCCCACATAGAGACCAGTCCGCTCACTGGTTGAGCGCGGTGCAGGTGCCACACCGAGGGTTGCGATCCCGTTGCTGGTCACGAAAAAAAAAAAAAAAAAAAAAAACAAGTCAAGGTAAATAAGAGCTGGCCTCAGAAATAAGGCCAGAAAATAAGGCCGATAGGAACAAGGGAAGAACTGCCCCCCATCCCCAGATACCTGAGAAGCTAACAGGGCCTGCTCCCTTTTCCCTGCATTGCAGTCTCTTACTTAGAAACAGAGAAACCCAACAGCAACATCATCTACTCTGACATGAAGAATTAAGAGTTTTAAAAAAAAAAAGCCAAGGAAGAACTAGAAGAAACTATACATAAATATTTATATCATTTTTAATGTGAAAAAGAACTTTTTAAGTGAAGGAACCTACTATAAATCACCCTGTCTTTCCCTGGCTCAGTTTGCAACCAATTGAGAGATAGACCCAGGAGTCAGAGAGAAAATGGACTTTTTCATAGGTAAAGCAGATGTTGGAGAATATAGTTTCAGTCAGCAATGGTAATGGACTCGCTACACTGTACTCCAGAAGTTGACTTTCTCAGTTATAGACAGTACTGACCACCTGCAGGCCTACACCTTGTGGGGAGGGGTTCCCTATAAAACTTAAGGAACAGAGGATATGTGCTATTTGCAGAAGGGGTCAAATTCAAGGAAAAGGGTAAAAGGGACTGTCTCTTTTCCTAAATTCACCATTCAGGTAAATGAGGGGCCAGACAGAGGTCAGGGATGTTAACTTCAGTAGAAGCCACCCACATGGAAAATATGAACAGTAGAATATAGATATTCTTCCAATACTAAGCACAAGCACAACACCAAGGCACAATCTATAAAGAAAAGATTGAAATAGTTGATGAGATAAAAAAAAATTATCCACATGTGAAGAAAAAAATACACACATATATATATATGAACACACACACACACACAATTGACTCTCATTATTCACTGCAGTCCCGTGTGAACACTGAATTAGCAAACATTGAGCCATTGCTCCTAGTGGAAATACAAGGCTGGGTTCCTGCAAGCCTCTGATCCTAACATTTTCATCCATCAATCAATATGTAGCCTTGTTTTATGTGTGCTTCTGTTTAAAAATACCTTGTTTAATATGTCATTGACTTATTAACATTGAACTCATGACCAACAGCACTATCACTCATGCCTGATGTAAGCTTATCTAACATTTCCTCCGTAAGGCACAGCACAGCTTTCTTATGCTTCAGAGCACTAGACAGCACCTCAGCACTATACTTAGGTACCATTTTAAGCAGCAAAATCAAAAAAGAGAGCAAAAGTGTGAAAAATGTGGCACTAAATAGACGATGAAAAAGACACAAGTTTAGTATGAGAAATGAAACAAGAAGGCAAATAGTCATTTTGTTTTGCCTCAGCTGGGGACGTGTGTGTCAAGTGACTCAAATCCTTCACAGCTCTGCACATGTCCACAGACGACCAAAAAACGCAACAAGTATTGATTTGGGGTTACAAATAAATTTTAGTGAGTAGGCAAATTTGCCAGTACAGAATCCATGAATAATCAGAATCAACTACACACACACACACACACACACACACACACACACACACTTCAAAGGCAAATGACAAAATGAGAAAAATTCCTTCACATAAGTCAGATACAAGAATGTATTAATTACTACATCAGGAGACTTTGCAAATTAAAAAGAAAAGGCAAATATCCTGATAGAAAAAAAAAAGCCAAAGGACTTATTCAAACAAGTCATGCTTGAAGAAATACCCACAGTTTCCAGAGAAAGAAAACTCTTTGCAACTCCTAAGTGAAACAACATCCTCTCCTTCCTCGAGGCTCATGCACGGTGGGCAGGAGTATGGGGAGCATGACTATTCTGGAAAGCAATGCGGCCAGGCTTTACAAAGTTCGTCTCATTTAGCCAGTCATTCCGATTTTAATAATTAATTCTAAGGACATAAATTCGGGATATATACAAAGATATACGTCTATTAATATTGTTTTGTTCATTGTTTATAATGTGGGGGGACACACAGGGAAGTCTTTTATTTTTAAAAACAAAACACTCGCTAAATAAATTATAATACACCCAAAGAATAGAATAATATGCAGACATTAAAATTATGTTAAATTATACCTTGATATGATATAATATATGTACTTTACTGTATATAACTTTAATTAATTTTAAAATATATATTATTATGGGAAATTGTTCTCAATATATTTATAAGTGAAAAAATGTTATTATATAATATTCACAGCATGAGCTCATTTTTATGGGTCCACAATTACATTCACCAAAATGCTAAGAATAATTATCTCTTAGGGGTAGGAATATCAGCATTTCTTAAAACCTCTTGTCTTTCATTTCAAATTATTTCTATAATTACCACATATAGCTTTTGAAACAAAAATAACATTTTAATGTGAGTGTCATATACCTGTGATGATCTTGGCATTCTTGATTTAAAAAGAAAAGCCTCCATGATACTTAAGCATTTTTCCTGTCTCAAAGAATCAGTTGAGCTAAATAGATTCAGTGACTGGATAAGGAAAGTGACATTTTATAGCTGGTTTATGAGAAACTGTGGCTCTCTTTGGTATTTCTTTTCCTGCCTTCAGACATATATGCCCAGTTCCTTTTGCTTCAACTGGGAAATCTCAGGCTGTAGGCTGAGCCTCACATACACTGGACAACACGTGTCTATGATTACATGTTAAATGGGACTTTTCTGCTCTATGTGCAGAGCATAATACAACCTCGCAGTTCAGAGTGCTATGGGGCCTTTGTCACTTTGCAGTGTGCTGTTGGCAGCTCTTCACTACAAGGTTATCAGTTGAGCTGTTGGTGAAGGTGTGGTAATAAAAAATGCAGTCTTCAGCTCTCACCATGTGGATCCTATTCTACGGAGTATATGTCCTGCCATTTCACTGTCAATAAAGCCTTGCTGTTTTCTCCTCTGTGCTGTTAGAGTCTCTTTAGAAGATGATGTCTACATTTTTATGTAGATATTCTGATTCCTAGGGCTTCTCCTCTCCCTCAGCCTTGCTGGGCATAATCTATACCTTAATTTTCAAACCTCGAGTAACCCATTTTTTTTTTTTCATAAAATGTCCTTTTGGGATATGGCTCCAGCTGATCAGTATGATAGTGGATAGTGCTTCATCAACAAAACCTTATTGAATAGGTTTTGTGATCCCTTCATACTACAAGACAGGTATTAGGGAGAGCTTTATCATCTCCACCCTGAATGAACATTTTGTCCAAAGGGGAGCTCAGATCTCCCTGAGTTAACATCTTCCCCCTGAAGGAATTCTCCCACACCGGCACTCTGTATTCCTGTTTATCTGCCAGGCTGCATATCTCTTTCTATTGAGAGACTGAGAATTTACCTAGGATTTTTCAGGGTTAAAGCTTATCGGAATAAACACACTCAGATATGCCTGACTGTCACATATACTGGGTGGGCACTTGGGCATTTTCTTGGACTCTCTTGAACTTAAACTCTCAAGCTATAAGGACATTTTTTACCTTGGTGTGCTCTCCTCTTTAGGATGGCCAAACACTTGATGGATGCTGAGTGTGTCGATTATTATTATCACAGCCATGTTACAGTGAACTCTCAAGGGGAGGCAGGACACTGAGGCTTGCAGCAGGAAGCAGAGTTTATTGATGCCAGCAATGGCTCAGTGGACTCATATCACAAAGGCTGAGCCCCGAACACAGAGGGGCTGTCCCTTTTATATTGTTACACTTCCAGTTTTTACAGTGGGGTAAAGGGGTGACCTTATATGGTTATAACTTCCATTTAGACAGGAAAAATTCCAGGTCCATTAGCTGTTATAGCAGGGTGGGAAAGTCAAATGTTGCGTCAGCTGTTGCAGCAGAGTGGGGCACAGCTGGGCATATATGATTGCAGGGTGGGGCACAGTCAGGAGAGAAGTCAGGAGAGCATGGATGCCTCATTACTACACGGAGAAATATTGATAAATTTTCTCTCCAACGAAATGCTGACGGGTGGCATGTACCCTATCAGATCTGGGAAAGTTAGTGTTTTTGTAATTAATTTGGTAACTGGGAGATTGCTACAATATTATATGTTATTGCAAAAACATAAAGAAGCAAATAGATACTGACGTTGTAAGATGTAGGTCATCTTTACATATGGGACTCAGTGCAACTTAGTGGAATAAATACTGCTTCAGAGTCAGACAGATGAGGTTTCATTTCCTGTTCCACTGCTTACTAGTTCCTGACACTGGGCTTGCCATTTAATATCTCTGAGCACATTTTTATAAATGAAGGGGCCAATGAAATCATACTAACCCAACAGGGTTATAGTTAGATTAAATTAGGTGACATGTGTAAAGTGTGCAGTAGCAGGTACTCAGTTAGCAATACCTCTTAAAGTTTTGAGTGACTTTGAAGGAGCATAACTTTCCACCTTACCTAGAATTACTGCTACACAGTAATTTATGTACTGAGTAAGTGTTATTGGACTGCTACTAAGTGCAACGGGGAATTTGGTGAGGGAGTTGGCAAAGGGAGAAACCAGCCTTTGTGGCATGGAGTTCATAGTCTCACAGCAGAAGGGGACCTGCATATTAACAAATAAACATGGTCAGTTGGATAAGTCCATAACAGATGTACTACAGACAGAAATTTGATTAATGTCTGACTGATGTGTTCAGGTAGGGCCTCAAAGAGGAAGCGTGAGCTGCTTCTTAAAGAATGAATAAGAGTCCCCAGACAAAGCAGAAAGAGAAAGACCCTCAAAATTATTTGATCCTGAACAGGTAATGGGAACTCCTACTTTAGCAAAATGCTATGCACCTGGTAGATACTCAAGGAATATTTAATGAGCTTAGCACACAGGAAGGTAAAGACACATAAAGGCACACATGAGTGGGAACTAATTCCACAAATCTCAACTACTGGTGTGCAAAAAATAAAACCTTTTTTCATCTTTGTTTCTTTGTCAAGCCCCATACTTTTTAAGGCAAGGAATTTGATCTCTTCACTCCAGCTCATGATTTCCAGTTAATTTAGTAGTTTTTTTTTTTTCCCAGTCATTTGGGGAAATGACTTCAAATTCAGGGTTCTGCCCCTTCCCCACCCCTTCCTAGGGATCCTCTTCCTGGTTGTAAAATGCAGCTAGTTATACCTACCCTGATGTAAGTTTTAGAGGTAATGTTTGTAAGTCTGCTAATACCAGGAACAGTGTAGGCATTGCATAGGTGAGAACAGAGGCTGTTACTCGTCCTCACCCTAATGTAGATCAAGGACACTATTCACACCCTCTATTCCAGTAAAAAAGCATGCCACCTTTTTATACAGGTAAAATAAGTTGTAATGGATCATAAAATGGCATAGAGAAAGTACAGATTTCCTTTTACCCCTGATATCTCAATGTCCAAACACTAAAATTTTACTGCCTACAATTGTACTGCATTTCTTCAGAAGACAGAGTCCCATTTGCTGTGCTGCCTGGAGAATTCAAGCTACAGTCAACTGAGGTAAAAAGTCTCTCTTTAAAGTACAACACAATAAAACACAAATTTGCTTAATACTTCTCTGGATAATTATAAACTGTACATGAATAAACTTTCAACCACAGAAATTTTATCTAATCAATTTTAATGGATCCATTTAATATTTTTAAGGAGTCAAGAAGGCTTTTGAGATTCCCTAATGAGTTACCTAAACCTTCGGGACCCAAGAAGTCCAATGTTAGCAGAAATAAATCAGTACAAGGTCATTGACTGTGATTTTGGCCCAAAACTCCAAGATGGTGATATATGATCAACCTTAAAATTTGGCAAAACAATAGCACTCACAGAAAACCCTAGAGTATGTTAACAAACAGCTAAGTAAACTATCTGCTTACAGCATAAAGTGAGGCTAAGGGAGTAAAATTCATATAGCTACTTTGCAAGCATCTGTCTTCAAGCAACCCAACTATAAAACACTTTGTGTTTAACTAGGTGGTAGATGACCTAAATATAGCCAGTTAAGTAATAATGATTTTGATGAATGAAAAGATTGGAGAAAATGAGCCACAGCTGACAAACACAGGAAACATCTGTATCTGTGTTTTATTGATGGTAGAAAGATGACTGTGGGGAATGACCAAAATAATATTAGAACTTTAGGATTTTCTCCAGGTTCCATAGAACTAGAGACTGGTGGACCTCAGGCATGAGAAATCTCAGGTTACTTAAGTCTTTTGTGGTTTCATTGAGGTTATGTTGAAACCAAATTAAGCTGTAGGATGAGATCTTCCTGTATTTGCATGATCTGTCCTGCCTCACTCTTCCTCACCCAGATTCTTTTTCTCTACAACTCAGAACTAAAAGGGGAAAACAGGACCAATGCCTTGCTCAGGATCTCTGCCTGCCAAATAATAGGATCATTTACATTGGGCAAAGTTCTTTCAACCCTTCTCTCCTTATCTGTTCAAGGGAGAACAAACACTAAGTCCTACAAAAACCAAACTTTCTCAAGTGTAGTAACTTGAGTCCTTAGAAAAATATGCAATATCTTTCACAACCTCCCATGTTTTTTTGAAAGGTATGCAGTAAGAAACAACTAGCTCTTGTTTTTTCTCCTTCTCCCAGACTTATGAAGAGGAAGAATTTTAAAACAGAAAATAAAGTTAAAAAGCAAGATCCAACCTATGACTCATTTACCGTATAACACTCCTTTCCATGGGGGTAAAAAATATCCACCTGCACTTGCTCTTGCCTGTTAAACTTGTTAACAGGTTATCTGATAAAATTAGTTCTGAATTAAAACAATCATTTTGGATGTGGAATTTGGGTTAGAATTATGTCACACATAATAACATACACACACTTCAACATAACCACTTCTGAAACAACCTGGGAAAAAAGTGAAAAGGCTAAAATCTCCCCCTAAATAAGGATCGTTTCAGCACTATAACTACTTGTAAGCACTGAACATGTAATATCCAGATGTACCTGTAATTAAAATGTGATCCTGGAAAAGTCATTGGTACCATACATACCTGTTATTCTATATTCCAAGTATTAAATTCTTTATTAAATTTTGACATGTTAATATCATTACTTTCAAAATCTCCATATCCACCTCCTTTTGATTTAGGACAGTCATTGCTATAATTCAGACCCAAGGCAACTTGAAAACAAAAAGAAGTACCAATTGATGTCAAACTGAAGCCAATTCTTGGGTGTCATACTTTGAAACAGTCTCAGAATCTAATCTTCAGACATTTTTCTGATCTGGAGAAATAGCAAGTAATAATGGAAATGTTTTTCAGGAAAATATCATACAGCATTCTCATAAACACATCTTTTAAATATCAAGAGTATGGATTTTGATTATAAGATGTTCAAATTCAAACTATGATTTGTATGACAGAAAGACGAATTACTTCAGACATTTCCACATTATGCTCCAAAAACTGTTCATTAAATTAGATGCATAAAGTTGAAAATCAATTTTCTTATTGAAACAAGATTTTTAAACAGCAGTTAGTCGCCTTAGACTAGCCTTCAGAATCCAGTTTATCCTATAATGTTGCTGAACTATTAGACATTTGAAAAGTATTAGCCAATGCTATTGTATTTATCATTGCAATAGCATAATAGCTACTACAATATTATCCAATGTCATGGCATAACCGGACATAGAAAGTTTCATTGCAAATAGGACAATACCTAGAATCATTTTTATTTCTAGGAGGCATATGCAGGTGACATTCTTTTTAGGGTTCTTGCATTTTTATTTCTCTCACAATGACAACTTGCCTGAGTATTAAAATTTTGGCTAACTATACACCTTTGAATCCCATAGATATTGTTTTACTGTTTTGGGGTTTTTACCACTGGCATATTGAAAATCCAAGGTACCCTCCTTTTTAATCCATTGTAGGTAAAATGTTGTGGTGGTGGTTGTTTGACGGAGCAGGGTGAGAGCAAGAGGGAGGTTAGAATGCCTGTAGGAAATCGTTTAAGAATATGTCTATGTCTTAGTGTTGCAATTTTCAAATCTGCAAACTCAGGTCTTTCTTAAGTTGAGAAATGAGTTAATTGTGCTGTATCTTTAACTATATTACGTTTATTTTATCAGAGAGATTTTAGCATAGTTGGAATTTTTTTTTTCTTGGAATGCAGGGAATCAATTTTGAGCAGGACAGGACAAAGATGGATACTGGAAAATACATTAGGAGTCTCCTGAAAAAAACATCAAGAGATACAGAGGATACTACTAACAAAGGGATAGAGAAGAGGAAGTAGATGAAAGAAGTATCCAGGAGGTAAAACCTGAAACTATATATCTTAGTGATTAATTGGATATGAAGGAGTAAGAAAGTTTTAGAATGGATGCTCACATAACATATGGGTGACAGTGTCACTGGTACCATCATTAATCAGGATTAGGAATAGAGGGGAAGGGACAAGTTGAAGTTGCTTCTTCAAGTTGAGTTCTATGTATTCTTGCTATCCAGTGCTGTGTAACAAATCACCCCAAAACACAAGGTTTTAAAATAACAATCATATTTATCTCTGTTTTCCGAAGTTCCGACAGAGCTCAGTGGGGAAATCTCATCTCTGCTCCACATGGTATCAATGAGGGCAGCTTGACCGGGAGCTGGAGACTCCACTTCCAAGGATGGCTCACTCCCACGGCTGGCATGCTACTGCCGACTGCCTACTGCAACCTCTGCCAGGCTGTCAGCTCAAACACCTCCACATGAGCGCTCTGTGTGGCTTCTTGACTTTTTCACAGCAAGGTATCTGGAGTTCATAAGCAAGTGTCCCAAACACAAGAAGTGGAAGCTACCCACTTCTGGAGGCTTGAACTTGTCACCATAATGCTTCTACTATATTCCACCAATCAAGCAGTCATAAAGCCCAGATTCAAAAAGAGGGTTACAGACTCCGCTTCTCAATAGGAGGCATGTCAAATTTTTTTGCAGTCATGTTGTAAAACCTCCATACTGTAGAACATCTTAAGTCCCACTGTGGGACAGATAAGTTCAATAAGTAATTTAATTTATAAATCTTGAATGTAGGAAAGAGGTCAAAAAAGATATCCCAACTTGAGATATGTAGACAGAGGTACATTTACAGCAATTTTAATGAAACTTAAATTTCAGGCCCCTTACTTCCAAGGTGAGACCCTGTATCTAATTTTGTATTCTTCCTTAAAGAGAGAGACCCCAAAATTATAAGCTTTAGGCCCCACAAAACCTGATCAACCCCTGGGTGAAGTTTAAATCATTAAGAGCAGATGAGATTATCTAAGAAAACTGTGTAGAATGAAAAGAGCAGTGGACTAAGAATGAAAACCTGCAAATGTCAATATTCACACCATAGGAGAGAAAAGAGGAAAGAGATTAGAAACGAGATTTTTAGAATACAAGCAGAGAGGTAGGAGGAGATCAGAAAAAAAAATTGTCAGATAAACCAAGCAGTAAAAAGTTGCAGGAGGAAGTGGCTGATAAACAGTCTCAAAATCAAGCATAAAGGTCAAACAAACAAACAAACAGAAAGAACTGAAAAAGAATCCCTTTGAGTTGGCATCATGGAAATCCATTAGCAACCTTGTCAAAGCAGCTGCAGAGGAAGCAGAAGCCAACTTTCAGTGTGTTGAGTAAAGAGTAATTGGGGGGAAAAAATGGAGATAGCAAGAAATTAGGCTGAGAAACATTAGAAATAGATGCAGGAGTAAGGGGAGCTAGAAAAATACAACTTTCTGAGATTGTTTTCAGCAAAAACATCAAGCCTGAACAGTGTTGTAACTATTAAAGAAATCGAGCAATATTTTAAATATTTCAACAGTGAAAACAATAGACTCACATGGCTTTACACAAAATCCTCCCAATCATTCAAGAAAGAAATCATCTATCTTTTACAATTTCCTCAGGAAACAAAAAAGGAGAAAACATGCCCCTCCCCACCCACCCTCTCAAGTCATTTAAAGCAATCAGCATAACCCTTATACCAAGACCATGCAGACAGGGTAAACTTCAGGACCTTTTAATTCATTAGTAAAGATGCAAAAATCTTAAACAAAATAATAGCAAAGTCAAATGAAACATAAATATAGGTAAAAAATAATATACCATAGTCAAGCTACTCTTATCCCATGAATACAGGGATGGTTTAATATTAGAAAAATCTATAATGTAATTCAGCATATTAACAGATTTTTTTTAATGACCATTTTAATAGATGCAGGTAAAAGTTCTGATAAAATTCAATGTAATACAAATTCATACTAAAAGAAGAATAAAAGGGAGCTTCCTTCTCTAGCGTAGTATCTGTTAGGAAATGTTGAAAGCTTCCCTTTTAAAGTCAGGAAAGAGACATTGTCATTACTTCTCCTCAACACTGTATGGAAGACTCCATTGATACCAAATGCCTAATGACCCAGTCTTCCTCCAGGTTCTGTGCTAATTCTACCTCTTGGTCTGCTTTGCTAACTCAGTCTCTACCTGATATCCACAGAGCATCTTATTCCTTGGGATCTTCTCAATCTGGTTGCACAATGGAATCATCCAATCTTTAAATTTACAGATGCCTGAGCTTCACCTTACAGACTTCTAATTGATTGGTCTGGGACATAGGATGGGCATTCAAAATCTCCCCAGGCAGTTCTAATCCACAGCTCCGGTTGAGAACCACTGGATTAGAGTAAGAAGAGGAGGGAAGAGAGGAGAGAAAGGGAGGGGAGGGAAGAGTAGAACAGTGATTCCTCAACTTGGCTGCACATTAAAATCACCTAAGGAGCTTTTTAAAATCCTGATGCCTGGATTGCATCCTATACTGACTTTTAAATCAGAGTCTATGGAGGTGGGATTTGGTCACACTATATTTTAAAAGATTTCCAAAGCTTTCTCATATGCAACCAAGGTTGAAAACCAATGCTCTCTACTTTCTCCCTGGGAAATGTCATCAGTTCCCTTGGATTCAATTACCAAACAAATGCCAATGGCTTAGAAATCTATATACATTGCCTATGGTTACCTTCTAAGCACAAACACTTTAAATCCAACTACCAACTCTGCATCTTCTCTTGGAAGTCCCATGGTTGCTCAAAGGTCCAGGCCTTCTCCCTCACCATGCTTGTACCCACACACCTACTTCTGCCCTCTAGGCAGTAGGCTCCACAAGGCTGACAATTGTGATTATACAAGGGTACCTCAAAAAGTTTGTGGAAAAAGAGAATCAAAAGAGAGTACAAATCTTTCCATGAACTTATTGAAGTACCCTGCTGCTGTGTGCTATATGAGAGGCCTGAAGCCAAGTTTCTCAAATCTCCCCTAGCTAGAAATAGAATTGTTTCCACATCATTGGCATATCCTGCAGATAGAAATTAAGAGTCATGGCTAAGAAGAGGAGGAGAGGTAAAGGAGCAAGAACGCAGGGCTGTGTTGATATTACTGATTTCAAAGGTGAGGGGTCAGGCCATAGTGAAATACTGCACTGGAAATAGACCAGCACTCCCACCTCCAGAGGCAGGAAACGATGGCAAGAGAGAGTCTGTCTCCAGTCCCAGCAACCTCTGAACTGCATTGACCAGAAGTGACTTTCCCCATGTTTTCTTTTCCCCTTTTCCATCAGTACTAAAGGGGTGAAAAGGAACTCCCCCTAACCCTCACTGCCACAGTGGTGAGAAAAGAAATCTTCTCACACCCCTGCAACCCACAAAGTAAGATGGGACTTTCCTGCCTAAGTGACAAGATGGGAATCCCCTGTCACAGAGGCATCTAGAAAGTGAGGGATATCCATCCATAAATGGAGTATGCACCTTTAAGCCAAGGAAACCAATCTTCCCTGAAAACCAGCTCCGTCTGCACTTTCCATAAGCTATCTCATTGAATCTGCATTATTATCCCTACGTTACAGATGAGGAAGCTGAACTTGCCTGTGGGCACAGAACTGTTGAGTGGTAGAACCCAGTTCTCAGCCAATATACATCAGAATGCTCCCAAAATTATTGATTTTTTTCACTGAAAATTGCACTAGCCTGTTTTTGTCAATTTATTTTAGTTCCTTCCCTCCCCCCGCCCCCCTTTTCCCTATAACTGGGGCAAAAGACAAACAAGGTAGTTTTAAAGGGAAAACTCAAACGAGATGGTAAAGGCTGAAAAATTGTTCTCAAAATGTTTCCAAAATATCCCCTACCATCTGGAGACAGAAAGCAAGTCATCTTTGATCTCAAGTCAAAGCAACACAGAATAACACCATGAACTTTTCCCATCTACCACTACCAAGATCAAGGAACCTAGGTTTCATCTTTGTAAACAATGTGTTACCATTAAACTCCAGGCCAGCTGGGGAAACCCCTGCACCCACGGCCTTGGGGAACACACTTAACCCAGACTATGTTCCCCAACTTTCTCAGGTTGCTAAAACCCAGCTTTCACCAGGCAAAAGGTGAAGGTGCGTAGGAGGTCCAGTCTCCATTGGGAGAATGCCAGATAAAGCCGGCTTCTCAGGCCTACTCAACTGCAGCTAAACAGGGCTGAACCCAACAGAGCGTCATTTGGAAATAAGAAAAAATGTCCTGCATGTCCCGGCATGGCAGCGCCAGTCTGCAGTTGCTTCCATTGGAATCGCTCCCTGACTCATTGCTATGCCAATTTATTTTGTTGCTTATATTCATTAGATTAAAATGATTTAATTAGGCAGTGAAGTGTGGGCTTGTTTGGTGTGCACCGTCACTCCTGCATTTTTTTGGTTATGTCCATGTATTTAAACCTCAGGGGGAAAGGGGAATATTTTTATTCCCACGGCACCTTCTAGAACAAATTATGTACTGTTTTTTCTTGCTGCCTACCTCATGATCTCACTTCTTTTTGGCTGCATAATGGGAAAGAAACCATTTCAGTAATTACCATAGTGTGAAGAGCGACAGGGAATGTTATAGTTACTGTGTCATTAGTACCTAAGTTTTAGTCTATAAGAATGAAAATAGTAATGGAGGAGAGTCCACGAATGCATTGTTTTTCCAAGCCTGGCTCAGTTTCTGATCTGTGCCCCCTTGGTAAAAAATGGTCAAACATGGGCCGGCCCGGTGGTGCACTGGATAGGTGCGCCGCTTGGGAAGCGCGGCGGCGCTCCCGTCCGAGGGTTCGGATCCCGCTCACTGGCTGAGCATACATACAGACCGGTTCCCGCTCACTGGCTGAGCGAGGCGCGGGAGCAACACCGAGGGTTGCGATCCCGTTGCCGGTCCCCGGTCCGGTACGGGGGCAACACTGAGGGTTGCGATCCGTTGCCGGACACGGAAAAAGAAAAAAAAAAAAAAAAAAAAAAAAAAAGAAAAGAAATGGTCAAACATACACAGAGATAGTCTAACTCTTCTTTTCTCATCCATGCACATTCCAGAGAAGAAACCAACATGGAACATAAGTTCCAGAGCCTTGCACACAACCAATGCTCAAAAAAATGCTTGTTGATTTGATCTTTAATATGCTTTATATTTCAGGTCTTTTTAAATCCCCTCAACACTGAAGACGAATGCTTCTTAACAAAAGCAAGTTCTCCTGTTCCCCAGCCATACCTTCCAAGCCTCCCTGCCCCATTCATTCAATCCTGTCACAACCCCTCAGGCCCATCCCTATCGTTAAAGTGTCATCTTCTTTCTGATTAAGATCTCATACTTCATCATCTAGCTCCTGAAATCCTTTCTCCTCCTAAGAAATGCCTTCTAATCTGTCTCCCCTACACACACACACACACACACACACACACACATGCACACACACACACATACACTATCATGTAATTCTTCTCACAACACTCCACCAAATTAATGTATTTCTTCGCCTATAGGCAACACAGACTTTATTTTATAGCTTTGTTCCTTGTTGTTCCATTGTTTTTCCCCATAACTATTTAGCAGGAAACACAGTAAGAAAGCGGGAGTCCATCTGTTGGGTTGGAGGTGACCTCCATAGCCAGTTTAGCTCCCTGTCTACAGTGTGACTTGGGATGGCATTAAAGGGATTCTAAGGAGAAAAACCAGACTGGAAATTTTCTATTTCAGGGATTACAAGCAAGAACAGGGTGTCCTGCCTGCCTGTCTGTCTTCTTTGGTGTTGTACGCATAGGTTACATTCATCTATGCCCATAGAAAAACATCAGAGAATGACTGAAGAAAACCAGAATCACTCTTTTAAATTGTAATTCCCACATCACACTCATCATACCAAGGACAGCATTCAAGGCTTCCTTGCCCATGCAACCGGGTTCTTTTACTTTATTGTTGTTGTTGTTATAGTTCTTATATTACCTTGTGTGTCTATAAAATCATCTCAATTTTTTCCTAAGTGAATCAGCTTCTTCTGCTCCACTCATGAATTTTGCAGTTTATTAGAATCTAGCTCCGTGTCAAATGGCAACTATATAAACAGTCTCCTCTACAGGTATCATTCACAAGCACAGGAGAGGGCCTGCCTGGTGCAGCCTGCTGTCCATCCACCAACCCATTCATTCAAAATATTTTTATTAATAGCCTGCAATGTATTGTTCTGGGCATTGAGAATACTACCCGAAGCAAGGCAGACATGAGCCCCATTCTATGAAAATTACTCTGTAGGTCGTAAGCTTCTTTCCTGACCTTTAGATGAAGTTTCAGAGGAAGCACAGCTGTGACCTTTTATAGACTTTTTACAGTTATCAAAGGCTTAGCTGGGGCCACGTTCCACTCTACCATTAGTTTTCTGTACTCCTCTGCAGCATGGAAGACTCAGGCGGAGTAATAATCACTGGTGTGCACACAGTGCCAACTTCTAGACTTTATATTATAAATCTCTGCCCAGCTAACATTTTGTAATAGAATGTGCTCAGACATTGTGACCACAGTGCCAGTCAAAGCCAAGAGACACATTCCTAATTAAACTAGATAACATTTTAATGTGTAAAAAATGAGTTTTCTCTAGGTAAGAAATATATCAGAAGAATGTATGATTCTATCCAGTTCAAAGATTGTTGGAGTTAGATGCAAAGACTTATGATTTAAGATTTAAGATCTTAAGATTTCCATATCTTAAGAGCCAAAGAAATGAGAAATCCAATCAAGTTTGTTTGCTACCTGAGCCCTCTGCTTTAGCCTGATACAACTAGATATTGCAGATTCCATATCTAAAAATCAGTTAAGTCACAGACGTCCCTGATAGGCAACACCAGGAAAACTTTTAGTTGAATCTAGTGAACATCAGATCACTCCAAATGGAGGATATCTATCCAGGAGCTATGAAAAAAAGGTTCTGCCAGACCACTGCAGTCCTAGATGAGGATTTACTCACACCCAAGCTGGCATCTCCAGGCATTAAGCACCTTCAACAAGTTGAGATGACAACTTGCAAAGTCAAATGGATGGGTGGAACAGGCTGAATATTTATGCCCCCCCAAAAATTTGTAGCCTAAAGCCTAAATTTCCAATGTGATGGTATTTTGGAGGTAAGGCCTTTGGGAGGCATTAAGACATACCAGTGGAGCCCTCATGAGTGGGATTAGTGCCCTCATAGGAAAAGACATGAGAGGGATAATCTCTCTCTCCACCAAGGGAGGATAAAATGAGAAGACTGCTATCTGTAGAACAGAAAGAGGGCCTTCACCAAGAACCTGACTATGCTGGGACCCTGATCTTGGATTTCCAGCCTCCAGAACTGTGAGAAACAAATTTCTGTTGTCTAAGGCATCCAGGGTACAGTAATTTGTTATAGCAGCACAAACTAAGAGAGAAGGAATAAATGTTTAATAAAATCAAACCTGTAATATTTAAAATTTTTTATTAAGGGATATATGCATATTTGGCATTTTAAGTATTCATATGAGAATTTGGCCTCTGTGTAACAGTTCAGCCTTGTAATTTCAATTTAAAATATATAATTGAGTTATTGATTTAGAGTTGTGATTTTAAATATATTAAAAGATTTATGAGATTTTAGTGTTCTATGAATTTGATTTTTTATTTAAGTATTTAGGAAGAGTTTTGTTAGTTAAAACAAAAGGAAAATAAAGCATATTTAATCATAAATGAAATTTAAATGTTCTCAGCTATTAAGTTTGTAAAAAGGATCAAGCATTACTCAAAGGCCCTCTGTTGGGAAAATAGAATAGTTTGGTCAGGGCCCTCACCTCAGGTCTAGTTGGGTGTGGTTTTAGCACAGCCTTTGTAATTGGGTGTGTGTGTGTGTGTGTGTGTAGAGTTAGTGCACATGCACGCCAATGTATCTTTTTAGTTTTGTTGCTATTCTTGTGTTCTAGAGCTTAGAGAGAGAGAGAGAGAGTTTTAGTGAAGCAGGCAGGCGGGCGTTGGCCTCGGGCATTCGCCCGGCGCAGCCATGCTTTCCAATCTACAGCTTCCAAGGACCTTTTGACCGGTTACCTAGCTCATAGACCTGTGTGAAGGGGTCTGGTGACCCAGCCTGGCATGTGAGGGGTCTGGGGACCCAGCCTGGCATGTGAAGGGTTTCAGACCCAGTCCGTGAACGAGCTTGAGGGGTCTGTGAGCTCCAGACCCAGCCCTAGCTTGGTAATTGGCCTAGTCAGTACAGGATTACTGGCAGGTAAAAGAGCCCGACAACTAGCATGGCTGTGGAGCTAGACAGTTGGCATCATGAACAGGATTAAGAGCAAGCGTGCTTGCACCCCCTTAAAAGTGATTGCTAAAATTTGCTGGATTTATAAATAGGAAAATAACATTTGTAAACTGAACTTAAGAAATAAATATACTTGTGGATTTGTAACATTATTAATTTTTAAAACAAAAAAGTCTGAGAAATCTTTTCTGCACATAAAAACTGAATTAAAGGTTAATTTTTTTGTTTGTTTGTTTGTTTGTTTCCTTTTTGTCTTTTTTCGTGTCCGGCAACGGGATCGCAACCCTCGGTGCCGTGCCCGCACCTCGCTCAGCCAGTGAGCGGGAACCGGTCTGCATGTGGGATCCGAACCCTCGGCGGGAGTGCCACCACGCTCCCAAGCAGCGCACTGCAGCAGTGCGCCACCGGGCCGGCCCAAAGGTTAATTTTTAAAGCCACATTTAGCAACATCCTAGAAGCTTAAGGAATGAATGGGAAGAAAGAATTATGCTCACAAAGAAAAGGTGGGGAAAAATATACATTTTATACGACCCAGAGTTAACACTAAATAGTATGGATTTTACTTACCGTCTGCTGTCTTCTAGTAAACACAAGAGAAGCACTGCAAGATAATGCGGATGAACCAAAAGATCAGAATTATTCAATTTTTTATTATTGAGTGTTTACTCTGTGTTTTACACTACAGGAAAATACAAAAGCATGTGAAGTTTATAATCTACTGAGGCAGGTAAAAATGCACAAATCTGAATCAATTAGAGAACAGAATGATTCAGTTCCACAAATGGACTGAGAGCCAACCTTGCAAGAGATCCAGTGATTGGCTCTGGAGAGGGGGAGGGAGCGGGGCTAGGCTCAAAAACAAACAGTGAGCTTTATAATTAAGTGTTAAACTGTGTTACAGAAGTCAAAAGAGAAGCAGTCAAAGATAGATACCAAAGTATATTGGAACCACTGAGATTTATGGACAGGTAAGAATTGATCGGAGTTTGAAGGATGAAAAGGACTTCAATATGTAAGGGGGCGGGGCTGGAAGGGAGAGATACTATGCACCCAGTGTGCAAAGGAAACGAGAAAGCACGCAGCAGAGGAGAGATGCAACACACTGAGTGGTAGTGGAATTAGACTACGGAGCTATTTCTAAATTACACAAGACTAAAACTCAAGTTAGTTACTAGTCAAAGTTACCAAAGACTAGAACTAAAATCAGTAATAATTACTATGAAACACTGGGAGGAGGTGGCATAAAATGAGATAAATCTTCATTTGTCATAGCAATGAGCCAAAAGATACGATTTCAATTTGATTAATCATGGAAAAAAAGCATATTATTAAAACTTTGGGCGTAAATACCAAAGGAAGATAAAGTTAAAATAGCTTGTCTCTGCAAATGGAACTAAGGGTGAGGAGGGTGGGTGTGGAGCCACAGCTAATGTCTGGAATCCTGCTCACAGCGCCAATTGCAGGGCTACTTATCCTGTTCATGATGCCAATTGTAAAGCTAGGCAACCATGCCAGTTGTCGGGCTTTTTTACCTGCTGGTAATCCTGCCAACTGGTCCGATTGTTGAGCTAGGGCTGGGTCTGGAGCTCCCAGACCCCTCAAGCCCATTCACAGACTGGGTCACAAACCCTTCATATGCCAGGCTGGGTCACCAGACCCCTCACACACAGGTCTATGGGCTAGGTAACTGGCCAAAAGGTCCTTGGAGCCATAGGTTGGAAAGCATGGCTGTGCTGGGCAGACACCTACCTACCTGCTTCACCAAAACTATCTCTCTCTCTCTCTCTCTCACACACACACACACACACACACACAATTTGCTTACAAAGAATGCTGAACCATGCCCAAATGGACCCGAGGTGAGGGCCCTGACCAAACTATTCTATTTTCCCAACAGTGGGGAAGAGAGAATGTTGCTTCTCATTCTAAGATCTTCTGAGCTGTTGGAGTTGATACCGTGTGAATGCATCATTTTGATCCAAATATGAAAATTCAAGACAAACTGACTCCGTTATTAGGCCACGTTTGTTTGACCCAGAGGCAGATTTACTATGAAGTTAATACAGCTTAAGCTTTAAGACCCCTCATTCGCCTGACACTTTCCAATATGTGTATCTAATTTTGTGTTTATATACCTTCTATTCTGTTTTCTAAAAGAAGCCCCCGAGTCATACAAGCTTTAGGCCCTGGATGACCCAGGGTTGAACTAAGATCTTTTACATTTCTTACAGTTCTTTAAAGCCTATCTTACTTTACATTTCCTAGAAGGAACCCAGTCTCT
>NW_007727249.1:55501-57131 GCF_000696425.1 Galeopterus variegatus
TCTCTACTTTTTATGTCATTTTAAAATCAAGGCACATGGGCTTAGTTATGCTAATAAATAATCTTTATTCAAAATAAAAACCCCCACTTGATTCAGTGAGGAATATGAAGGCACTCAAGCTTTTAAACAGGGAATTGGCCAAAGGAAAGTGGTGATTTACAAAACATTCCCCTGCCCTAGCTGGTCTGAAGTTGGGAGAGACTGGAAGCAGAGGGCCCAGGTGGGAGCCGTTGCAGTAATTGGCAGGTGAGACAGGCAGGCTTGGACCAGCTGCTAACAGGAGAAAATGAGCTAACCACAGGAGACATTTTGCCCCACAAACAATAATAGCCAGCTAGGATACTTTCAAATTACATGTTGGGACAGAGCTTGATTTTTCACTCTTCATTTGACAAATTTCTCACAGTCTTCAACTGAACATTTGACTGGTAAAACCAATTTGAATGATGCATCCTGCCACTCTGCAACTCTAGGCAAATATTTATGAATGGAATTCTACTAGCAAGTTTTAGAATGGTGAACTTTTTTTAAATAACAAAATCATGCATTTTCTAGCCCTGGATATGTGTTAATATTCTTGTACATCATCTTAGCAGCATGTACTGAAGAGAGAGGCTAATAAATGGATTCAATTAAATGCCCAACAGTCCCTTGGACCAAGGGTATTCTCACTTAGACACAGTTGATATTGCTGCCCATAATCCTACCATGGCAGATTGATAACTAGTTCACATTCTGTAGGAGGAGGCACATAATAAAATCGTTCTACAATGGTAAAGCCACTTGGCAAACAACAGAAAACAGCAAGCTAAAGAATTTGGGGAAGAATACATAAGTATTTTTTATTGATCCCATGAGTTTGTATTTCTTAATCTATCTATAGTGTAGTTTGGGGTGTGTGTATACAACATGGGAATTCTGAATACATAAACTGTCAGTCTTTGAATTCCTCTGTGGAAATGAGAAATTTAAAATCACGTTTGTATGCAGTCAACCCAGCACAGGTGACCTGGAAAGTGAGGGCAGTTAATGACGCACCTGGGTTGTTTCCTGATTGATTGATTTAACTGCGATACATCTGGGTAGATTAACAGGCAGGCTTGAAACGTGGAAGGAACTGCTCTCCTTCATCCTCCATCTCCTCGGTGGAGCTGCCTTTTTCTCTTACAGATGGATCCTAATGCTCTACCCTTTTTTAAAAAATGATAATAATAAGTAACTTTTTTGATTGCATATAAGTACTAAAATTTCACTTACTAATCATAATGCCTACTGAGTACAGAGGTGATTCAAGAAGCAGAAATACGGAACTAAATAAGTGTACTGCCTTCCTGCAACAGCTCCAAACCTACAGAGTAAATGAGACAGAAAACCACCTGATGAGTGCACTGATGGAGAATACTAGTTTCTATGTTCAATTATTTCACCAGTGTGTAAAAAGAAGAGGGTGCAATGTATCATAAATTTTGCTGCCTTCTGCATTGCAACCTTTCTGACATTTTCTCCACCTCCATCTATTATTTGTCCTCACTCTCTTCCTTTCTTCAAGCTGTCCCTGTCTACTGGCTTCTTGCCATCATCAGCACTATAAACATGCTGACTCCATCCCCGTGTGTGTGTGTGTGTGTGT
>NW_007727249.1:57947-59885 GCF_000696425.1 Galeopterus variegatus
GTGTGTGTGTGTGTGTGTGTTCCTCTTTCACAACTCAAACTTCAGTAGACAGTTGTGTCCAATCCCTGCCTCCTTGGCCTCAACACCCACCCCCTCCTCACCCATGATGGCTCACACCTGCTACTTCTCCCTAGGAATTGCTCCCCAGTCCCCAAGGTAGCTGAGCTCCTTAGGCCAAATCCAGTGGTCTTTATTTCTGCCATCTCATAGCTGTTTTCACACTGTCGAACTCTCCCACTACTCTTGACTTCCTTGCAAAAACAAAAAAGTGAACCAAAAAAAATTTCCTGATTTTCATTCCATTTTTCTGGCTATTTCTTCCCAATCTCTTTTGCTGGCTCATCCTTTTTAGTTTAATAAGATCCTCTCCAATAGGTTTAATCACCATCTATACACAAATGACCATCACAGTCCAGAAGTCCCTCTAAGTTTCAGAATCCTATATACAATGTGCATCACTATTTGGCTGTTCCAGAAGCCTCTCAAGTTCAACATGTCCAGAACCAAACTCATCTTCTTTCTGCCTGAACACATTCTCTCTCCTGGGTTTACCATCTTAGTGAATAATGTCACAATCCACCTAGTTTTGCTGCTCCAAAGGACAATAGTGCCAGTGTAAGGCAAAGTATTTTGGCACTTTAAGAATTGTACTTCATTATTTATCACTGTGCTGGTTCAATTAGTTCAGATTTATTCTTTTCATCCTATTGGTCATGTAAGTTTAAAAGTCAATCATGTTAGAAAAATAAAATGTCTCATTGGCTACTTTGGAAGATATATAACAAACAAATGTAAATGGTTTAGAAAATATTAAAGCAAATAATTTAAGAGAAATTATTCAGTCTTCAACCCCTTGCTAAAGTGTAACCAACAAATCCAAACTCATGTCTTCTAGGAACCAGAAGGATTAGATGGACCCCCCACTTGAAATACCTTGACATTACCCTAAAAAAAGGGTTATGCATTTACATATATTCACACTATTTTATAAAGTAGATCAATGCTCAATATCTGCTGTCCCTTATATCTTGGGAAATTGAGGTTGATATAAATATTGCAATAGTCAGTCATGCAAACAGAGCAAAAGATGACTAAATATTCATTTCCTGCTTCCTGAGACTTTCTTCACCTACAGAATGGGGTAATGAACCTGTCTTAGTCCATCCAGGCTGCTATAACAAAATACCTTAAGCTGGGTAATTTATACACAACACAAATTCATTCTCACAGTTCTGGAGGCTGAGAGGTCCAAGATCAAGACACCAGCAGATTTGGTGTCTGGTGAAGGCCCATTCCTCAGAGATGGTGCTTTCTATATGTCCTCACATGACACAAAGGGTGAACAAGCTCCCTCAGGCCTCTTTTATAACACCTCTAATCCCTTTCACAAGGTTGAAGCACTCGTGACCTAATCACCTCTCAAAAGCCCCACCTCTTAATACCACTGCATTGGAGATTAGGTTTCAACGTACAAATTTTGGAGGAACACAAACATTCAGACTATAGCAGATACCTACCTTACATGAATATTGGGAAGATTTAACAAGATAATGTATGCAAAATGCTTGACACATGCTAGGTGTTTAAAATTTTCAACAAAAACTTTATCTCTAAAAATTTCCCACCATTCTCTTTCCTTTAATTCTGAGGCAATTTAAGCCTCCTAGTACAGAATGAAAGATATCCAGAAAAATCCAATAGGAAATTAAATTTGCTTTAAAATTATTTCAAGTGTTCTAAACTGAATTTCTCGGGTGTACATTATAATGGACCCAAATCCCTAAGATGCCTACAGAACGGAGCTGACTTCTTGAGACCCTCAGTATTCTCATTGATGAGAACTGACTAAATGGCAGGAGAAGTAAAAACTAGCCTACCCTCCAGAAGCTGCTTTAGCTCACATAGGAATGTTTTATAAAGCCTCAGACCTAGAAAGAA
>NW_007727249.1:60761-63014 GCF_000696425.1 Galeopterus variegatus
CCTCCAGAAGCTGCTTTAGCTCACATAGGAATGTTTTATAAAGCCTCAGACCTAGAAAGAAGAGAGAGAAAGCAGAGAACAACAAAAAGGCACTCTTTTTACATATTATCAGCTATCTCCTCTAGAAATTCTTGGCTTACTATGAACCACCCTCTTCAAAACAACAAACTGTGGAGGTGATTTGTGCAACGGCAGATGGGGTTGGGGACAGATGGGTGACCATACCTAGGAAGGAATGGGAATTGTTCCTTAAATGCCTATGGTTGAAGGGTAAGGGTGGGGATGGAGGCGAGCACAGCCATGCGCAGATTACTCTCACTAGAATCCCAGAGAAAAAGGAAGAACAAAGCTAATGACATTTCTGAACCATGTTATATAACCGTGTGAAAAGCCCATGTTGCAAGTGCTAGTTTAGCTACCAGAGGCTTCTGGCAAAGATCCCCTTCACAATTGCTGTAGTCGAGCTCCCTGTCAGAACTCCACAGAATGGGCCACAAAATGTAACTGGGCCTACAATTCAAACATAAAGTATATGTTATTAATATAGACACTGGCTGTGTTGACCTCCAGGTATTTCCCTTTTACTTCTATGACTACTATGTATCTGAGAAAGAGCTTGATGTGAAGGTGACCTCTGTATCTCTTTTCTCCTACTTTATTGAAGAGATGCCTACCTCAACCCATTGCAAATCTTACTGTAGCGCACTGCGTCAGTCCTGTGACCTGCAGAGCACCAGCAAAGGAAGAAGTAAGTCTTGGGATGCATGTAGAGGAAGCAAATAACTCCAATGACTTGACATAAATACTTCTGTTCATCAGGTGGCTTCTTATTCTTTGCTCTCCATAAGATTGAAGGAGGGTCTAATCACAACTGATTTTTGGCAAGCCATGAGGTCATTAGCAAATGATTCAGAAGGAGCTTGAAGAATATGGGGATAATGTTGCTATTTTAAAAACTACTTCCATCACCTATTTATGTAGTAACATTTCTTGTGTACGTGTGTGCACGCACATACGTGTGCATGTGTGAACAAAAAATTACAAATAGAATTGATGCTGAACCTGTCTCAATCTAGCAATAGGTAGTAGTAGTCATGCACAAATATATGAACTAATTGGAAGAAAAGCCATATTCACCTCATTAAGATATATATTGTTAATAAAAATTAACACATAGCGCCATATAATCACACATAATTTTTTTAATTAAAATTTATATTTATTTTGTTCATGGGATCTAAGTATGGCTACATAAATCCAAGGAGAAAAAAAGATGTAAAACTTCCCAATGGTAAAGAAGAGCTTGTTCATGAATTTTTTAAGTGAATGATAATGGGTATCCAATTGCTGTGGTATCTGGATCCCATTGGATACATTTTTTAAAATGATGTAACAGTTTTATTCTAAAATGTCAATTCTTGCAATACACTGGATATTATATCTTTTGCAACAACTTCCACTTATGATGCCAAACTGCAGCTGTCATTTTTAAAAAGAGTTCAGCATACACTGTTTTTTAACCCCTTCTTTTAGGGGGTGCGCATGCACAAAAGAGTCTGAAGATGACAACTGTTACAGAATAGCAGTCCCCTCATCTGTTCATGAGTAAGCATCCCTCTTGACCATTTTTGAAAAAAAGGCAGTAGTTTTACTTTCTATACCTACTGATCAAGAAAAATCAAGTAACAAAAAACTAGGAGGTATTCAACAACACATAAATTATTAAAAGATTTTTATATTCATCAAAATAGAATTTTACATGCATCTAAAGATTTTAACCTATATGGATTTGACATATATGAGACACTTATCTAAATAGTACCCAGTGATTCACAGAAACTCTGTACTAACACCACAGCCCCCAGTCTCAGAACCACACTGCTTTGTATGGGTTTCTTTGACCTTTGCACAGTGGTCTTTCCCCATAGGAAGGCTGGGGAATTGCCTAAGAAGCCCATTTCAAGTGGACATCCTGTGAAGGGGTACACAGATTCAAATGCTTTTTGCAGACAAGCAGGTAGCTTAAATGAGTGAACCTGCCTGGGGGTAGGGAAAGAGGGAGAGATTGGAACTGTGGCCAACCGGAGGCTGCTGCGTGAGGGGTTTCAATGGGGCAGCAGCTACTCAGCTCCACCCAGATGTTGACGTGGCTTGTGTTGCCTGAAGCTTTTTACTTTTCAGGAAAAGCTGGATTTTTTATGTGAAACCTCTGGATTTTTAATCCAATGGTTTTTCTTTTAAAAAAAAAAAAAA
>NW_007727249.1:63569-66050 GCF_000696425.1 Galeopterus variegatus
AATCGAAAATCTTGCCCACAGATAGCTTAAGAAGCATTGCCATGGTTTTCATCAAAGCAAAGGATTCATGTGAAGATGCTGTCTTTTCTCAAACAAGATCAGCTCTGGATAACTGAATGTCGGTCTCAGGAACCTTCACATGAACAACCTAAGAGACAAGCCTGTGAATCAAAATGCACACAGGTCTAACCAGCTGGCAAATATTTGTCAGTAAAGGTCCAGATGAGCTCTTTTCCCCAGAGGAATGGGAGAAATATCAGTGTCACTCCTGTAGGACTTCTCCTAGCGCATCCGGTCACTAAGGTTCCTCCAGAGCCAGCTGTGTGAGGAGTAGCCTGATGCCATAGGTCACTTGAAGTTCCTCCTCCCCCCACCAGCACAGGACCAACCCCCATGAGGCCCTTGCCAAGGGGCAGAGGGCATGCTCCTGCACTGTTGTTTTTATGTCTGCCTCTCCCAGCACACTGAGCTCCTCCAAGGCCCAGATGCCTGCTTCTCTGTCTTCCCAACAAGGTTCTTTTCCATTCAATCCCTTCCTCTTCCTGCCCAATATAGGGCTCCTTGCTAGGCAAAGGTGTCAGTCTCCTAGCTCTGGGTGCTGAGCTTTGACCTCTGACAACCAGCTTCCTAATCCCAGAGGTTCTGCCCACAACCCTTCAGCCTTTGTCCTCCCTACTTGGGTAGAAACTCCAGGGCAGGAAGCTGGTTGCTAGGTATCAAAGCTCAGCACCCAGAACTGGGTGGCTGATGTCTCTGCCTAGCAAGGACCCCTGTATTGGGCAGTTACATCTAGGAGGGTCTTGGGCTCCAGGGCTAGAAAACAAGAAGTGCTTAGACTTTTAACAGCCTCTTCATCTTGAGAACCAAAGAGATACACTCTCAGGTCTGTACACTCCTCTCTAATGAACTGAGGGAAACCCCTAAGGAAATGGTCCACAGTGGGCAGCGAGTGCCCCACCCTTCCCCACTTCAGCAGCTTCAACCTCCACAGACTGAACACGTACTGAGCCACCTTGGAAGGCTGGTGCACTGGGCATCCCCAGCTGTCTGCACCTCTGAAAGGGGAAATTTCTGGGGGGTTCGGAGGCGGGGCAGCCTGGGGAAGTGATTTTTAGAAGTGCAAACCTGGTGGGAGAGTTTTTCCTTCAGACCATCTGGAAGGATGTAGTCATAATCTACTACAAGTTCTTCTGAAATAATCAAGTACACATAGGGAAATTGTTACATTGTTCAGAAATGTGTCTGCTTTGCTTCCTCCTGGGGAGCTCTGAAGACTTTCATATCAATCAGCATCACTCTCTGCCTAAGGGACAGAAAGATAAGATAAAGCCAATGAAGAACAGCTCTCCCCTTTTAACACTCCAGGAAACCAATTATGGGCTGGCTGACATTTTATTTTGCAATAGAAGATACTAAGAATTTAAGTGAGATCAGCCTTTTGTGTGTAAAGAAAGACATAGGTTGTCTGGCCAAACAGAAAAGGTACCATGTTGTGTGAATTACTGAGTTTTGTTTTTCAGCTTGCAGCTGTGTGTGTGCGTGTGAGTATTCACAGAACAAAAGTACAGTAGTTATTTAAGCTACTTCAAGTACCATTACAACAAGGGAGGGGGAAGAGAACATCTAAAATACATAAAATTATTTTTTGACACTAGGAAAAGGAAATGCCAGAGTAGTGAGATAAGGAGGCTTAATTAACAACAAATTCATCTATTTCCCTCCTGCAAAATTGAGACACTCTTCTAAGGCAGTTTGCTTGGAGAGCAGTTTTGCACCAAAAATCAGGGACATGTTTTTTTGTGTGTTTTTGCCCTGCATGCGGCTTAAGAAAAACACAGCAACCAAACCAAATCAGCCCTGGAGGAAAAGAGAAGACCTAGAAGACCTAATGACCCGTGATGGCGATTACATAATAGAGACTTGCACACACATACCTCAAGAGTCTCAAAAGAATCAGCCTTTGGCTCCCTATCATGTAAGATGCCTTTTTTTTTTTTTCCTTTGTGAAGATCACTAAAAATGCTTCTTAAAGAAGACCAAGTGAATGTCTTTGGTAGAAGTAAAGGTCACTTAAAGATGATTTATAAGGGCACCCCAAGACAAAATGAAGCATGTTTCGATATCTAAAGTGTATCTGCATTTAGTGTAGCAAAACCTCCTGATCTGTTTGTAACTGGGGCCCTGAAGATGCTCCCCACTGAGGACAAGGCCTTGCTCCGAGCAGCCGCCCCTCCCTGAGGCCGCCGAGCTCCCAGGTCAGGGTCCTTTCTTGGGCAGCCGGAGTGCTCCTCTCTTAGATAATGCCAGGTACTCTGGAAAGTAGCCGTGTAATAATACACAAACCCCTGATGATGTCAGCGTGTTATTGACTTTCCAAGTCTGAATGACTGAGCAGAGGAGCGGGGGTGGGGCGCAATCCATCCGGCAGAGCGGGGACCGGCCAAGCGAAAATGGGCTCGTGGGCCCGGCGGGGGAGGGGCG
>NW_007727249.1:67050-86337 GCF_000696425.1 Galeopterus variegatus
CCGCCGCCGCTGCTCCGCGCTCGGGCTCCGCAGCCGCCGCCGCATCGGGGTCGCTGCCGCCCAGCCCAGGCGGGGCTCCGCTGCTGCTCCTCCGATGTTTACGTTCGGTCAAAAACTCCTCAGGCAGAAATAACCGATGCAGTCCCCAGCCCCCCGGAAGCCTTTACCACGTGGCAGAGGGGGTTTACAAAGCAGGGAGCAGACGCACGAGGGGGAGGGGGAGAAACGCCTCCTCGCCCCCTCCCCCACTCTGCACCGAGCCTTCCTCCTGGGCTGCAGAGCCCAGGGCTACTTTCCGGGTTGCCTTTCTCTCTGCAGAAGACCCCCCTGGAAATTGCACCTCAGCGGTGGTGACATTTTATGGGCCATGATTTGCTTCGTTTATGGCGCTGGCAGTGCAGGTGCAGAGTTGTGGGCTCCGGTTCTCACCCTGCAAATTGACCACAGGGCAATCTGTCATCTTCAAAGTTAGGTGGGAATCGGGCCGGGTTGCCCTTAAATGGAATTGCATTTAAAGGCCGGGATCTGGAGGGAAGCGCTGCGAACTGGGGCGTGGCCTTCCCCATGGGGCCTGGACCCTTCTTGCAGGCCCTGCAGCGCCCCCCCTCCCGGCTTGGCCGTCCTCACCCTGGGGCCTAGGCGCCCCCAGCTCGGCCCGCCTGCGGGGTTCGCTCCCGCCCTGCTCCAGGTCCGTGGAGATCCTCCCGGTGACCGAGGTCACCCCCACCCCCACCTGGAAGAACCACTCCTCCTCGGAGGCTGCCGTTTTGTACCCGTGGAGGTGGGTTGATGGGAGCACCTTGTGGGGCCAACAGCACAGAGGCTTTGGAACCGCCTGGACTCGAGTCCTGCTCTGCCGCTTATTAGCTGGGCGAGTGGGTGGACGGGTAGCAACATCTGTAGCTGCATCTGTAAGATGGGGGTAGCAGCAACCCCTCAGTGATAGCTGTGAGGATTCAAGTGAAATCCGGCTTTCCTAAGGGCCTCCCTGTTTTTAGAATCAAGGCCTTCGCCTTCATTAGTAAAGTTCCTCTGGTCAGACCAGAGCTTCTGTGGTTGTCTCTGAAAACAAGGTCAGCAGAAGAGCCAGGCCGATTGTGTCCTCTACTCAGCCCTTCCTCCTCCCCTCCCGGCTTGGTGGAGCCCGCAGCCCCTTCGGATCCACACCCACGCCCCAACCCACAGAGTTACTGTGGGAGCTGTTTTGTCCACAGGGTCCGGGTGGAGGTGGAAACGTACCTCTCACCAAAGCTGGGCCATTCACAGCCCTTCTCCAATCCTCCCCGCCACCTTGCCAGGGAGGATAGGGCCAGGAGTTAAGAACTGACACATGTTAGTCCCATCAGAAGCCTGCTTGGTGAATTTTGAAAGTGGCAGTGCTAAAACTGCAAGATATTATGGAGCTGGGAACCGTGTTTTCCATCATGTGGAGGAGAAGCCACTCTGAAAACAGAGATAGGGACAGAGACACAGAGACAAAGACAGGCTGAGAGGTCAACAGGGGTCTGATGTTACTGGCAGCACTGGCTGCTGTAACCCTGGTACACTCCTGCCTGCCCCAGAATGCCTGGGACAACCCAGTCCTTTTTACAACAAATTTTTCTTATTGTTTAAATTTCTTTGTGTCCAGCATGGCATTTATTAGTCTAACTTGTACAGAGTATTAGTCAAGTTCAAGACTAGCTCCCCAGCCCCCACTTCAAACCCCCAGAGGGCAGAGCTGTGTCTTTTATCCCCCACAATATGTATGTCAGTGCCCCCATAAAAAGGTGCTCAGTAAGCGCTCTTCAGATTGCATTGAGGAAGGTTTGAGTGGACAGGAAGTGCCCTGATAGCCATTGGAACAGGAGACTTCAACTGGTTAATTTAAAGGGGAGACATTACCTATTGCTGCAGACTTCTAGAAGCCTATTTATTCTGCCCTAGTGGTAATTAGGGTTTATTGAAAGGAAGAGAAAGAGAAAAGAGAAGAAGCTTTATCCCCTCTAAATTGCATTTAATAAAACTCTTAGAGAAAATGAGTGAATTCTCAGACTTAATAATTCCCTCCTGGGTTTCTGTTGGAGGGAGGCTGAGGAAATGTGCAGCATGCAACATTTATGGGGCACATTTTATCTGAGAATAAAATGCAGTAGTGGCTTAACCTCCTTCCCCCACCCCATTTGTTTCCAAAACGTTTTTTTCCAGCTTCTGAGTCACTTCAGTCAGATTCAAATACAAAAGCCGGCTAATTGTGTGTCCATGAATCAGGATCCCACCCTGCCTTATCGTGAACACCCTTTCTAGCTCCAAGAAGACAGAGCGATTTGCAGCCAATGAGGCGCTCCAATGAAACCTGTCACAATGAAACCTGTCACACGCCGCTTCTGGCTATCTCCCTCTGGCGTCTGGCAGCTGATGCTCAGCTGATAACACCTTGGCACATTCCCTTCCCAGTGTTATTTTCCACCGGGAACTCTGCAATCTACTCTTGTTCCTAAGGCCCCTGCTGAGCCCAGGGATGTAAAGGTGAATACAGCATAAAAGGAGGCCCACACCCTCTAGCAACTTATCAAATAATGAAGGAGAAAGGCAGGAGAGAAGTTAGACAAGCTTTCAGAGCCATGGAGGAGTAAGTGCTAAGGACTTCTCAGTCTCCATCCCTTGCCATCTCTCTATCTCTCGGCAGAGCATTTTATCTGGTTGACTGTTTCCACCTTGAAACACTTTATCTCAAGACTTCCTTGGCTCTGCTCTCTTGTTTTCCAACCAGTTCTCCACTTCCCACCCCCACTTCCTCTCCCACCCCCATGCCCTAAATGCTCCCTCTTCTAGATGTCTTTCCTGTCAAGCTCTTTTACCTGCCCATAATCCTGCTGACTGGGCCAATTGTCGAGCTAGGGCTAAGGCTGGATCTGAAGCTCACAGACCCCTCAAGCCCATTGTCCAGACTGGGTCCCAAACCCTTCACACACCAGGCTGGGTCCCCAGACCCCTCACATGCCAGGCTGGGTCACCAGACCCCTCACACACAGGTCTATGAGCTAAGTAACCAGCAAACAGGTCCTTGGAAGCCGTAGGTTGGAGAGCATGGCCTTGTGCAGCAGAGGCCCGAGATGCCAGCCAAGGTTGCGGTGCTGCGCAGGCACACTAACTCCACCCCCCCCACACACACAATTTGCTTACAAAGAATGCATGGCACCACCCCCAACCTGACGGGCAGGCAAGGGGACCTGATTAAATTATTCTATTTTCCAAACATTCCCCTTCTAGATATTGGTGCCACATCTACCGGCTACTAGTGCAAAGAAGCAATTTTTGGTCTGTTCTTTTCTTTCCTTCACTATATCCAATCCATCAGCTGGTTTACCTCAGGAAGCTATCTCTAACCAAACACTTCTCGCCATCTGCACTGCCACCTTTGAACAAAGCCACCCTCACCTCTCCACTGCTCTAGGGCAGTAACCCCTGCTAAAACTCTGTCACACTGAGAGTACAACTCAAACTTCCTGCCCAGGCCTCCTAGGCCTTACATCATCTGCTCCCTTTATGCATTCAGTCCACCTTCCCCCCAGCTCAGGCCACTCCAGCCACATGAGAGTCCTGTTCTCTTCCTCCACCACCCCACTTCTTCCCACCCAAAAGCCTCTGCTCTTAGAGGTGGTTCCCTCTACCTGGAAGACTCTTCTGGCTTTTCCTGGGACTGGCTCCTCTGCACCTATCTTAGTCAGTTCAAGCTGCTGAAACAAAAAGTCTATAGACTGGGTGGCTTAGACATCAGAAATTTATTTCTCTCCAATCTAGAGGTTGGAAAGTCCAAGATGAAGGAGCTGGCCAGTTCAGTTCCTGGTGAGGGCCCACTTCCCAGTTTGCAGGTGAACACCTTGCTGTATCCTCATGAGGAGAGAGAAATCTTTCTCAAGTCTTTTCTTTAGGAAACAGCCTTGTCTGTTACAGGGTCTCTTCTTATAAGGGCACTAATCCTATTCATTAGGACTTCACCCTTATGACCTAATTACCTCCCAAAGGCCCCACCTCCATATACCATCACATTGGGGTTTAGGCATTCAACATAGGAGTTTGGGGAGGAAACAAACATTCAGTTCATAGAAGTATCCTTCAGGTTTCAGTTCAGTAGTCACCTCCCTAGAAAGGTCTTCCAGGATCACCACAACTCAAGTCTTATCACAATATCCAGTTCACTTATCATAATCTGTAGTGATCAATTATCTTATTTATTTATTTGTTTTATTTCTGTGTTCTCTGTCTCCCGGTTGGGACATAACCTCCAGGAAGGCAGAGATCTTATCAGGCTTGCTTATTATTCATTGATGAGTTCATTGACTAGTGTCTATTTCATAATAGGCACACAATAGTCCTTTTTGATTAATCAGTACAGAGAGTAGAGAAAGCTTAGTATTGATATACCTAAGCTAGCTCCTCAAGAAAAAGTGGAAGTTGAACAGATAAACTTGAGGAAAAGGCATCTCAAAAGGCATGAATGTATGAGACCACCCAGTGTGTTCAGGGAACCCTCTCTTGACCCCACTTGCCCCTCCAGCTACTGCCTTATTGCTCTGCTCCCTTTATAGCTAAACAATGTTCGGAAGTGTTTTCTAGACACACTGTCTTCGTTCCTCTTCTCCCATTTTCTACTACTTATCACCAATCAGGCATTTGCCCCTCCACCAAAACTGTTCTCTTTAAGGTTATCAATGACCTCCACATTGCTAAATCTAGCAGTCAGTTTTCAGGCTCATCCTAGTTATCTTGTCAGTAGCATCTGATATAATTGATCACTGGTTCCTTCTAGAAACACTTTCTTCACTTGGGATCTACTGATTTTTCTCCTCTTTTACTGAACACTTTCCCAATCTCCTTGCTGATTCCTTTGCTATACCTATCTTCTGTCCTCTGAATATTGGAGCATTCCACATTCAAATCCTACAGGCTGTACTTTTAAAATAGATCCTTAATCTGAACACCTCTTATACCCCCATTGCTGTTACCCTGGTCTAAACCGTAATCCTTGTTCCTGATTATTGCAACAACTTCCAAGCTGATCTCTCTACTGCTACACTTCAGTCTGTCCACAACACAGCAGCCACAGGGGTCCTTTGAAAATAGGTGGAGTCATGTCACTGCCCTGCACAAAACCCTCTAACTGCCTTCCATTTCACTGAGTTGAAACGAAAGTCCTTGCAGTGGCATTCAGGAACCTACCATATCTGGTCCCACTGTCCAACCCCTCCCAATTTCCTTCTCCTCTTTTGCTTTCTCTCTGCATTCCAGCACACCAGCCTTTTTCCTGTTTCTTAAACACAATAGCCACTTCCTGTCTCAAGACCTTTGAAACAGACATTGCTTCTGCTTGGAAAGCTATTCTCAAAGATGCTGGTATGGCTTGCTCCCTGTATCAGCTAACTATTGTTCCAAAAATGCTGCGAAACTGAGACATTTCCTTACCTTCACAGAGTGTGCTGTGGATTGAATATCCCCCCAAACCTCACTGAAGCTTAATCCCCACTGTAACTGTAAAGAGGGTGGGAAATCTTATTACAGTAACTGAAAAGTGGGGCCTTGAAGAGGTAATTAGATTGTGAGGACTACACCCTTGTGAATGGATTGATCCATTCATGGAGTAATGGGCATGGTTCT
Source organism: Galeopterus variegatus (assembly GCF_000696425.1). Lineage (NCBI taxonomy): Eukaryota > Metazoa > Chordata > Mammalia > Dermoptera > Cynocephalidae > Galeopterus > Galeopterus variegatus. Next base: position 72,688 of record NW_007727249.1, read on the forward strand.
GATGGTTTTAAAAGGAAAGTGACTGAGAATCTTAGCTCTTTCTTGCTCAGCCATTTCAGCAAGTGATACTCTGCGTTGCTATAGAGTCACCACCAACAAGACCCTCACCAGATGCACCCCCTGTATCGTGGACTTTCCAGCCTCCAAAACTGAAAGAAATAAACTGTTTCTTTTTACATTACCCGGTTTCAGGTGTTCTGTTATAAGCAACAGAAACAGACTAATACAGAGAGGCCTGCACTATATAAAATGTAGCCCCCGTTCCCATCCTCCACACAACTAAGTCTCCCTGTCTCACTCGACTTTTTCCCATATTTCTCACTACATTCTAATATGCTATGTAATGTTTATCATCTGTTCTCCCCTACAACATAGGCTTCATTCTATTTACTGATATATCTCCTACACTGAGAACAGTACCCAACACTCATTAGTAGGCATGCATTAAATGTTTGTTGTTGAATAAATATCGATTTTGAGAATGAAAGTTTACAATCTGGAGCCTCGAATTTTGCTGTGGAAGAGTGGGAATAATCCCAGTAGAAATGGAACTGGAGAAGTAAGTAGAGGCCATATTTGTCAAAGGTTTTGTATGCTGTGCTAAGGTGTTTGGGTTTTATCCTACAGGCAGGGGAATAGCATTGAATCTTTTAAGCAGTGAACTCTCCTGATGGTGAATGTGCCTAAAATGGCTCTGGGAACGTCATGGACCTGGAGAAGTAAGTAGAGGCCATATTTGTCAAAGGTTTTGTATGCTGTGCTAAGGTGTTTGGATTTTATCCTACAGGCAGGGGAATAGCATTGAATCTTTTAAGCAGTGAACTCTCCTGATGGTGAATGTGCCTAAAATGGCTCTGGGAACGTCATGGAATAGAGTAGAGTACAGCCTGGTGGCCCAGAGCCCAGGTGGCAGGCTGCGGACAGTTGGACTGAGGAGCAGGAAGCTTCATCTGAGCCTCTCAGTTCAAGCTGTGCGAGCAGTTGCTAACTTTGCTCATTGGCCTACCCGACAAGAGCTGACGGTGTGTGGCTGAAAGAAAATGTGAAACTCAAACGTTGGGAAAGAGGCCCTCTTAGCCAGACTTCTTTCAACTGAGCCTCAAACTATGAGTAGCACTTGAGTATGTATTAGAAGAAGAATAATCACTTGCCCTTATGTAGTACCATAGAGCTTACAAAGGATTTTCCCAACTATCTCATCTCAGACTCAAAGAGCCAAAGCACTCTAGCCAGTATGTTTACAGAAGTATCTAGCCACTTCACTGGTTAAGAAAGAAAATAACACATGTCCTGAAATACATTAGGAAACTTTTCTGGTGAAATGCTAAGAATATAGTTAAAATACAGTCTAGGACCCTACTTTTTCTCCTTCTAACAAACACTATTATTGAACCTTAAATTTTCAGAGATCAATGGTTAGTGGTGGTGTTCAACCTGGTCACATAGGTCCTTTAGAATCCATCAGACAGTTCTCCTGTCTACAGTTTAGTCACTCATGTGCACAGAGACACACAAAAAGGCACCAACAGGTAAAGTAGGTACTTTCCCCAGTTCCTTCTGCAAAGAACAAGCGATTGCACTTTGCTTCCCCCAACCACCGAGAAAGCATTCAGGCTTATAAGAATATTTATAGGACTACCAGGAGTTCCCCTTCAGTCCCCCTACCCCTTTTTACATACCCCTGAAAAGACTTGTTTCTACATAAATAGTCTTTTTATACCCCACATGCCTTTCTTCTTTGGCAGAAACCCAATGTTACCATGCCTGTATTTGAATATTGCAGCTCAAGCAATTAGTTCCACGTAGACACACAGACTTTCACAGCTGGAAGAGACTTTGGAAATTATTTGTGCATCTAGCCTCTTCATTTTCCATATGAGGAAACTGGGGCTCAAGGAGGAAAGAGGGAGAGAAAACTGATGCTTACTTGATCCATGATCCAGGCCTGAGCAGGCAGTATTCCATACATGACTTCCTTTATTCCTCCCTGGGACAAAAAATCCTTGAGGGAGATGTATTAGTCAGGGTTCTACAGAGAAACTGAACCAACAGGATATGCATACATATGAGGATACTTCAAAAAGTTCATGGAAAGATTCATATATTTTTTTTAAATTTTATTTTTCCACAAACTATTTGAAGTACCGTCATGTATAGACATTTATTCTGAGGAATTGTCTCACACAATTACGGAGTCTGGCATGTCCAAAATCTTCAGGATGGCCATTAGGCCAGAGACCCAGGAAATACCCAAGGTTGCAATTCAAGTCCGAAAACCGTCTGCTAGCAGACTTCCTTCTTTCTTGAGGAAAGGTCGGTATTTTGTTCTGTTCAGGCCTGAACTGATTGGATGAGGGCCACGCACATTAGGGAGGGCAATCTGCTTTACTCAAAATCCACCAATTGAAGTGTTCATGTCATCCAAAACACCCTCACGGAAACATCCGGAGTAATGTTTGATTAAATATCTGGGTACCATTGGGCCAAGTTGAGACAAAATTATCGCAGTAGATAATATCATAATTTTACAAATGTAATTTGAAATCTGAGTCCCAGAAAGTCTAAATGACTTAGTCAAGGTCACTTAGCTGGTTAGCTGAGACTAGAACTTGGGACTTTTATGTACCAGAGAGTCCTCTTTCTACTAAATTATGGGGCTTGGTTTTGTTTTGTTTTGTTTTGTTTTGTTTTGGCAGCTGGCAGGTTCAGGGACTGAACCCTGGACCCTGGTATTATCAGCACCACACTCTAACCAACTGAGCTAACTGCCCTGCCCTCTACTAAATTATGTTTTGTTCTCCAAGGAAATAACATTTTTAGTGCCTAATATCCTAATATTTGCCAGGCTCTGTTAAATAATTTATATAAGTTCCTATTTAATAGATCACCATTATATAGACAAGGAAATGGAATCTTAGAAGGCTTAAATAACAAGCCCAAAAGAGCCAACAACTATTGGGATTTGAATCTAGGTATATATGGCTCTAATACTTCTCACCATCTGGCATTTTTTAATGATGTTTTCCCTGCTCTTCATCTTTCAGTTTGACAGGATGTAATTTCTCCCCAAAACTTTTTAAAAATGACCCAGAGTCTTCATCCATTAAGACCATTTCCTCAATTCAAAGTGAGTTTCCAAATATCAGTTGTAAATATTTACTGATTTTAAAGAAATATATGGACTCTTCCACATCAAAATGGGTATTGTCCCAAATAAAAAAGCTACCCCAGGCAAAAATACACTCATTCCACTACTCAAAACTCTTTTGAAATTGCCTTCAGGCCAATATCACTTACTTTTCAGAAGTAGTTTTAATGTTACCAAATATTCATTGTTTGATTTGATTTTTGGAAAACGGCCTAAAGTCATCTGCAGCCAAATCTGGTAAAGGAGGTACATGACCAAGCTACAACAGCTTAGATTAAGAGCAGAACAATGAGTGTCACCATAAAAGAATGAGTGATTTTCTTACATCGCTAGAAAAGTGGCTTCAAAAGTAACCCAGTCTTGTTTTCAGCAATGAGAACAAAGTTGGAATAAATGGTTAAGTTGGAGAACATTGCCTCTCAAATGACTACTCAGGAACAGACAATAATCTATCTGGTTTATCCTTTACTTTATGGTTACTCCACACATTAAGGTTGTTTTTAAAATAATCAATATTTTTAGAAATGTTTTAGAATGAGCTACTCTTACACACTCACTGATTAGTTTTGCCCAGATAAAAATTTAGGCAACGATGTCAGGAGCTATAATATCTTAGCAGTTGTGGTTTAGAGAAAACAATTGAGAATTTTCCATTATTTTTTTGAATTCCGATCATGCAAAGAGCTAGTCAGACAAAGGTTTTTCCTCTGGAAGTTAAGTCTTCTCTCCTGTTGCAGTAAGCACAAATGAAGGGTATGGGAGGAAGGATCTCTCACCCAAAGCAAATTAGAGAACTGCAGGTCTTTGAAAGTTGAAAAATGAATGTCTCCCTGCTGCACAGCTGCCTTTCTTAATGTCCCCTCGTATACCCCTTGTAATCCATGGAAGTCCCCTTAGATTTCATACGTAATTAACACTTGGCAGAAATAAGCAGCCTGAGCCTGAGGCTTTCTTAAATTTCATTTAAGAAATTCAGATTTCCATGGGGTGGTTAGGGGAGGGAGAACTTAAGCCCCACCGCTCTCACAGTATTCCCAGTCACTGAATTTCTCATGAATTTATAAAGATGTCTTCAGCCAGTCAAAAGAAATTTATTGAGCATCTGCTATGTGGAGGGCACTGTGTAAGAGTCAAAAGAGCTGCAGAATTGGGTGAAACAAAGTTCCAACTCTCACTCATTTTATTGAGATCACTACAGGTGCTACATGATAACTATGGGTGAAAAGGGGACGAAATGACTGAGGAGTTGGAAGGGATAGAAAAGGTTTAACAGAGAGGTGAGAGAGGAGCTGATGGAAGAATGGGTAGGATGCAGACGGCTAAAGTTGGCAGAGGGTACCTCAGGCCAGGAGAACAGCAAGATACCAGTGGTAGAAATGGACAATGTGTAGTCAAGACAGCACATGGAGATGGAGTGGGGAGGACTTCGGGCAGGCTGAGAACACTAAAGTTGGCAGAGGGTACCTCAGGCCAGGAGAACAGCAAGATACCAGTGGTAGAAATGGAGAATGTGTAGTCAAGACAGCACATGGAGATGGAGTGGGGAGGACTTCGGGCAGGCTGAGAACAGAACCCTGGGACGGAGCCCTGGGAGGCTGCAGAGAGCCTCTTTGTCATTTGGCATATTTTAGGGAATTGACTAATAAGTTTCAGGCACTCTTGTGTCTGACCATGGGAATCTGAGTCTGTTTTGTCTTGTATATATTTCAGGTGTACAACCTGATGTTCTGATATACTTACATGGTGAAATGGGTGTTACAGTCAAGCAAATGAACATATCTATCCTTTTGCATAGTTACCCAGAGATCTACTGTCTCAGCAGATTTCCAGTATACAATGCAATGTTATCACTATAGTCCTCACATTATACCTCAGATCTCTAAAATTACTTATCCTGTATATCTGCAACTTTGTATCCTCTGACCTACATTTCCCTATTTCCTGCCTCCCACCCCCCCACCCCCGCCCCTGCTAACCACCATTTTTGTTTTCTATGTATTCAACTCTCTTTTTTTAATTTCACATAGACATGAAATCATGCGGTATTTCTCTCTCTCTCTCTGGCTTATTTCACTTAGTGTAATGTCCTCCAGCTTCCTCCATGCTGTCTTTTGATTGCTCAGTTTCTCAGTGAAGTAAAGACAAGATCACCAGCTGAGAATATGGATTGGGGAGTAAGTATAAGTGTTGGGGCTATTTAATTTGATTTTGAATAGGTGATACTTATGTGGGGTATAAAACCCAAATGGTGCGAAAGGACAGAGAGACAAATCCCTCCTCCACCTCTGTCCCACAGCTACCTATTTCCCCCTTCCTGTGGACAGCAAAGCCTCCACCATCAACAAAGCCTCTGAGTGGAAGATTTCCATAAGGAGTGCATCACACAGACTGAGAAGAATCAGAAGAGTCATTGGGGTACCTAATTTTTTGATTCTGTGCTGTCAGCTCAGGGAAGCAATTAAGAGAATGTTAAAACTTGTTCTTGTCTTAATCTTTGCAGAATTTTATTTTTCCATTGATGGCTATCATATCTTTATTCTGCTTCTTTATGATATTGAAAATATTTTGCTGAACCACTTCACCCAACATCTGTTACTGCCTTTATGGTCACCCTGGGTCAGTCCTTCCTAGGACGCCCAGAACCTAGCCATTTCTGGGCATGTCCTCTTCTGAGCTGTGTGCAAGGAGCCCGAGAGTCTTGCACTCACATGGGTACAGACTGGTCTCAGGGTGAGCTCCGGACCCCTCTCACCAAGGAGGGCTGGGAGAGGAGGGAGAAGCTCACAAAGAGTTTGTGAGGATGACTCAAGTGTGACTTTCCCCTCATGGTGTCCAGAATGTGCTATGGAACCAGAAAAAGTCAGGAGCCTCCAAACATACACTTATATCTTACACTTTTATTTTTTCCTTATTAAAGAAGGTGTTGGGAGTAACTGAGAAAGCCGTGGGAGGCAGCTGTCAGTTATGAAAATGGTATGTCCCTGTTTCTTCAACTCACAACTTAAAAAAAAAATATGTGTGTATATATATATATATATATATATATCTTTTTATGCTGCCTGATGGACAGTGAAACAGATGTTCTGCAGATATAAAACACCCCTCTGGATAGTTTAAACAGAAAGGGATTAAGATCACTGAAAATGTTGGAAGGAAGGCTCTAGGCCAGATGTTCTTGAATTTTTCTCACTGAAACCCATAGCTAGAAATACATTTTACATTATGACTCAGGATACACATACATGAATGTATATATATACACACACACAAAACTGAAATACAAGTTGCATAAACAATGTTAACCCTTACCAGGTACAATTCACTCATATGTTATTTTTCTATTCCATTTGATTGTATTCTATTCTATTCCTTTTTTTAATGCTTTTCACAATGCACTAAATACATTTCATTACTGTAGTTTGAAAAACATGCTCTAGGCTGAGCCCCCAGGCACAGCTCCAGACCCTAAAACCATACTGCCTCTCCCTGCTCCATGGTGAAGGCTGTCCCCAGTGGTGCAGAAGTTACTGAGTCAGGAGGCTTCTTACCAGGACAAGAAGCCACAGCTCATCTGCTGGCTGAGAACCACACCATCTCTACCACAAACCTTTATCTCTCACTTCCAAATTAAAGTCTCCTGGGAGTTTATCTGACTGGTGGAATTCTAGCTGCAAGAGACTCCAAGAAACGTAGTTTTTAGCCTTCTAGCCTTAGCAAGCAATCAGGGTTTTAGAATGAGAATGGCTGAAGAATATTGAGGAAGCCAATCCTTCAGGTTTGAGGGTACCCATTCCATACTGCAGACATCTCTAAACCCAAAGGCCACGTTGTTCCCTGGTCTTTACAGTGAGAAATCTTAAAGACAAAGTATTCCTGGTGTCCCTGCATTTCTGGGAATCCAAAACCCCTAGTATGAATATACTTTTCACTGAGGTAAAATTTCTCTGAGAATTTTAAGCAGTTTGACAGCATAGATATGCAGCATGCTCACCTATAATCATTAATGCATGTGTGTGCATGTGTGTGTGTGTGTGTGCGTGTGACAAAAATGTTTAGAATTGAATTTTATGTTTAATTTGAAAATGGTGGCATCACATAAACTTGGCCTTTCTGGGATTTGTGTTTTACAATTACAAATCATTTGCAAAGCACTTATCAACCACTGTTCTGTGTCAAGTATTGTTAGAGATGCTGCAATTTACAGTTAATTAACTCATGATTTCTGCCCTCAAGGAACTTAAAGTCTGATGGAATGATAAGCAAGTAAATCACATTAATAATATTGTGTGATAAAGGCCAGGATGGGCTGTCACGGGTGCTCCGGGAACCAGAGGAGAAATACCTGGACAAGACCATGGAATCATAGAGGGACTTGGGAGGTGATGACCCCTGAGTTGGAAGAATGAGCAGTAGTTAAGGGGTGAAAAAGCAGACAAAAAGGCATTCCAGGGAGAAGAAAAAGCCAGGACAGTAGCCCAGGAGCATGAAACAGGCAGTGAGCAGGAGGGACTCCGGACTGTTCCAAACAGCTGAACAAAAGTCGTGTGAGGGGACATGAAGCTAGAGAAATAGGAGGGTAGATGCTAGACCATTTGTACTCTGCTGAATAAATAGCCAAAAATAATGACAATGATTTACTTGAACGCTGTAGATTTACTGCCTCTTCTTTGCCATTATTTCATGAGGCTTCTAGGGTAGTATACACAGATTTAGTAATATATTTCTTCCTCATTTATCAAATCTCTTGTACTCAGCATTGTTAATTATATTGTGGAGGGTGGAGATCATAAAGCATGGTCGTATATTATGATCCAAATACCATACTGAATAAACATCTGGAATTGGGTCACTTACAACAGCACTATTATAGGTAAGTGAATGTTTTTTAGGATATTCCAGGGGATACATATCTACACATAGATTATAAAAATTAACCTTAAAGTTATAAACAAATGGCCCACTGTAATTTTGTCCTTTTTACCAGTAACAAGCCCTCTTCATGTGAACTCACAGTTGTCACAAAGAAATACTCTAAGGCTAAACTCTTTCACGTTAGCATTATAATTTTAAGCTGACTCCTGAGCTCTAAACTACTTAGAAACTTTTGGCTAGCTCTGGAATAGAGAGCAGGGTAATAGTCATTTAATTCCTTTGCACAGTAGTCTGATGGCTGAATATGCTTCAGAGATTCTTTTAGGCCTAGCTGGGGAATGAAATCAATCATGGTGCATAAATTACAAGAAAAGTGCTGTTGGTGTCAATTACCTTAGCTCTGTGAATGTAAGTCTTCTAATTTCCTATTAAATCAGTAATGTTACCAATCTCACTCTATTATTTTAAATAGGACTGTAACTGCAGTTGCTAGGAGTTGAATGAGGGCAGACACGTGAATAGTTAATGAGTTTCACCAACTAACAGCAAGTTGAAGGTGTCAATACAGCGAAATTATAATACGACTTTCAAAGCTCCACGCTGGTGTCCACAAAAGAAGGTTTAATTCCGTTTCCTTTTTTCATTTGTGCAGTATACTGTCCCTAAATCAATTTTGTATACAGCAAATGCCAGGTGAGTGTAGGCGTTCCTATTGCCATAGTGAGTTCCTACCTTCCCCCAAGATAATGACCCTGACTTGGTACAGGAAGTCTTGGCTGCACTTTCCCTAGTAATCTACCCACCCCCACTGCCAGCAGCTACATTTCACTGACTCATAATTTCCAAGTATGATCAGCATGCTAACAGGAAAGATACAGTCACTGGGCAGAGCAGCAGCCTTGAAGAGCCAGCCAAGGCCTATCCAATAACCACCACCATTGATGGCAAAAAGGAAATAAGGACAACAACAATAACAACAGCCCAGAAACCTAGAGTACAGGAACATTTTAAGAATCAAACCCCTGCTGTTCTGTTCCTTCCTCAGCACACCCAGCACATTCCAGTACCCACCGAACAGCACGGGGAGTGTGGCTTTATTTAGCATTTGGCTATCAGTTCACCTCCTATTCTCTAAAAATAATAAAATTAGCCAATGGCATATCACAGTGAATAGTATTACAGGAATCAAACTGGCTAGGAGTCAAAGTTACAACCAAGGTTTGGATAGAGCTGGATTTGAGTTGGGGGTATCATATACAGTACTGCGTGGTCAGGTTGGGTCTAGCAGATGTTGCCAGCCTCTTCCCATTAAGAAATATTCTCTCAAATGGCACATAGACTTCACCGTTCAGCCAGTGCCTGAACAGGAAACAACTCCACCCTTTCCACTTTGAGTAAAAGATATGTGACTTTCCAGATCATCCCATTCTTTTCCAATTTGCATTCTTTTGTTTGTCAGCATCTTGCAAATTGGAAGGTACCTACAGTTCCCTAACTCCATTCTCAAGTGTCTTTTTGTCTCCAGTTACACTCAGGAACAGTTGATGAATGAAGGGGAATCCTGTGGCAAAGGAAAACTATTATTGAGTCAATTGTCAATCTGTCAGATGAACTAAAATAGCTAAATTCTAAATAGATTGAAAGAACTGGTGAAGTGCTCAAGCAAAGTCATCTTAAAGTTATATTTAGTCGCTTGGTCAGTTCTCTACTTGCCTAATAGACATTCTCAGAAGAGAAGTTTCCTTTAGCACTACGGGGTTTAAATGTAAAAAAAGGAATTAATTAATTAATGTAACAGAATGAAATGGAATGCAATGCGAAGAAAGCAGCCCAGCTCAACTTCTGTACAATTTGTCACTGTGGGAGCATTTGGCAGAATTGAAGAAGATTAAGGCCAAGGAAACTGGCAGATCTCCCGATACAGATTTACTAGCTTCAGAAAAAGCCACAGTGATTCTATATGTGGCCCTAGTCTGTTTTGTATCATGAGCAAGAATACTGTTGTAAATTAAGCTGAAATGTTTAGAACTATGACGCTCATTCAACTATATGAGAATTGGAGAGAAACTTAGAGAAAAATACTCAATTTGCACCTATGGAAACTGAGTCACATAGAGATCAATGAGCTACAAGAAGTCACATAACTCATTCATAACTGACTAGACTTGGGACCCCCCAGTCCAGAGTCCCTGCCGTGCTCCATACTGCTGCCAGTCTAGCCATGTCTGGCTGACTTTACAGATTGTATGGTACCTATGTGCTGATTAATTATCTATTTTCAACTACTCTAACTGTAAATGAGATTAGAAAGTTTGTATGATGGGAAATTCAATGGTGCAACATGTGACATCTAGAAAAGAAATATGTTTATGATAAAATCCTTTCTGACACAAATAACTCTGCAAAGCTGCTGAGGAATGCCAGGTCTGTATACATTGTGATGTTATTATTAGCCAAGACTCTAGCTATGTTTATATCTCCAGTCAGGTGCAAGGAAAAAAGATACTAAATTATTCAAGAAAGATTTACCCAGTGCATAGTCTTTCACTCAGAAATTGAATTATTTCCTGTTTTAGTACAAAAATGTCTATTTTTGTGAAATGATCTTTCCAGAAACATGCCTTATCAGGGAATGTTGGAAGATTTTCCAACATCAAAAAATGCTCTGAATTATCACAGTGGGGAGAAAAAAAAATTCATCAACTCGAAAAGCACTGTACCTATTAGTAAGAATTATTGTTGTTTTTGTTGCTGTTATTTCATTCTCTTTTTCCAGAAGGATCATATGAAAATATTCAAAAATTTCAGGTGGAGTGAACAGGGCTCAGATTATAGTAGCCTGGTTCAAAGTCTGAAGGTTGAAAAGGCTGTTGCTTGAATTAACAAAAGAGGGAAAGAGGAAGGTACGTGGGTGGGGCAGAAAGGAGAAGAGCCTGGGGGCTTTATTGCTAGAAATTCGACCACCTTTGCACAGGCTCAGCTTGTCCTGCCTTGGGTCACCCCGAAAATAAGCCAGAAATAAGAGCCTACATTTCTAAAGAATTCCTAGCATCACTAGCTAATGTTTATCATGTGCTTGCCACATGCCAAATCGCAGGCTGAGCAGTCTATGTGCAGTTCCTTATTTCTCCTTCCAGCAATTCTGACAGTAAGTCCTATTATTATTCCCATTTTATAGATGGAGGATCTGAGGCTTAGAGAGGTCAAGTAACTTGTCCCAGGCACAGGGATGGCAGAGTTAAGGTAGCCCAGGCAGTCTGATCCCCGTACTAATCAGTCTCCTAGAGACTAGCGGAAGTCAAAGGATATGGCCTTGAAAAAGTAGTAATTGTGGTAGTTGTTTTATTCAATATAAAGAGGAGTGATTGGATTATGTAGCCATCGAGGACATCTGCTTCATCAGTGTTACTTACAGTTTGAAAAATCTGAAGATTATTTTATTCAGTATAACGCCAGCTGCTGAAACAAGCCTCCAACCTCAATGCATGCCATAAAGGCTTCTTTCTCACTCATGTCACAGTCCATTGCAGATCAGCAGTAGACTCTGCTCCTCCCAGTCTTCCAGGGACCCAGGCTCCTTCCTTCTGTAGTTCTGCCTTCCCCTAAATCCTTGGGGTTCTCTGAGTTCGGGGTGGTAGGAGAGAAAGAGAGTGAAACAGGCACAGGGGTGTTTTATGAACCAGGCCTGTTCCTATACCACTGGCCCAAGTTCAGTCACATTGTCACAGCTAACTGCAAAAAGGCTTGAGAAATGGAGTCTTGCTGTGGCCCAGAAAGAAGCAGAGAACAGGGACATTGGGGAGCATTAGCAGCTTTGCCTCAGGAACCAATACCTTCATTGGACTGTTTAATTTCTTATATCTCTGCTGCCCAGCAGTTATTTTTAAAACTGGCTTTAGGGAGTAGTATCTACAGGAGACTTCCTGAAGGATACGTGACCCATTTATTTCTAAACATATGCTTGGACCTACTGTTTGGCTCTCACACTCAGTATCCTGGAAACTCCTTTTCTGATTTGCATTAGTTGTTGTGTCTTTGACTTGCATTGAGGAATATAGTGAGACACATACGTGTGGAATTCACTGCGATATCTACTGAGAGGAGGTTATTGAGGAAATTTCTCTCACGTCTTAGCATGAGTAAACACTATGCTTCTCTTGAATTGATTTTTCCTTTTTAATCTTATGATCATTGTAAATCTTACAATAGATCATATTTCTCACTTTGCCTAGGCCTCTAAGAAACTCAGAGCCAAAGTCAACACAGAACAGGGCCTTTATTATATTTATCTCTGTGTACAATTTTCCCTCTCTTTATTATTTTCCCACCAAAAACAAAACAAATTTTTCTTGACCTTAATTGTTCCTATTGCTTATTTTATATATCTCTCCTTTGTGTATATAGAGAGAACCTCAAAACCATTGTGGTACAAGACGGATAGAAATAAATAATCTCATGTGCTATGGAGTACTGCACATAAATTTGATCATATTTGCTATTTGGAATCTATGCTAAATTCTATCTCTGTTATGGGAGTTATTCAGAAAGACAAATGTGATACATATTCCCCAGCTGTCACGATGCCTTAGTGCACAGGAAACTGTGAGCAGCTGACCCTCCAAGCTGATCTCAGGCCAGTGGTATTCTTGGTGGTATCATCACGACATCTTAGAGGTGAAAAGTGCTGGGTGTAGGATGTGTGATAAACTGCTCTCTTAGTTAGGTCTTTTGCTTCATAAGGAGCTGTGAACACACAGATCCTGTGGGAATTATTTAGGAACTAACCATGTGCTCATATCACAAATCTACTAGGCTAACTAGCTGAGTGACCTTGAGCAAAACACTTAACCTCTCTGGGCTCCCCATATCCTCATATGTAAAATAGAGGCATTGGACTATTGGACTAGATAGTCTCTAAAGCCTCTTCCAGCACAGTAAATGTGTGATCAGTTCTTCATACAAATTAAAATCATTATAATTTCAAAAATTCCCCCAAGCCTTTTAGAAGTAAATGACTATGTCTAGAGAAAAAGAGCTACGGAGCAATCTATAATGGGTGAACCGGGCTAGTAGTAAAGGTTTTCAGGAACCACCATGATAAAACGTAGCTGCTTATCTTCCTTCTTTGAACAACGGGTCACAGTTTTGCTATACAGAGGTAAAAGGTTGCATAGACAGGGTGTTATTAATTTGAGTTAGAGTTTGGCTAAGGCACCTGGACAGTTAATCCATCGCTTGGCTTCAGGAATCTGATACTACCCTAAGAACACTTGGTGCAGAATTTATAGAGCATGCTGGACATGGAGGTTGGCTTGCTGTATTGGGAGGGTATGGAGATGCTCATGTCAGCCCAGCACATCCCCAGGAATCATCCCAGTTTTCTGATTGCCCAAGTCAACATGAACAACACAAAGCATCTTCCAACTGTAATCCAGGAGGACCGTGAGCCTGCCATGCTGAGTCTTTGCTTGCAGTTCAGGACCTAGTGCTAAAAATGCATTTTATGGTGAAACAAGAGATTAGCTAATCTTTTGGGCTAACAGAGGGCCGGCTACAAATGTTTCCTGTATGAATTGTGAAATCCCAAGATAACAGAGAAGTTCCTCATTGCTCTGAATTTTCCTTCCCCC
>NW_007727249.1:86805-97625 GCF_000696425.1 Galeopterus variegatus
TTCCAAATTAGATCTGCTTGGAAAAAGACTAGAAAATATTTAAATCTTGTCTTGAATCCTAGAGGAGTTTGCTTATTTTTCTCCATCTATCGACAAGTCTTATTTTTTATTAACAAACATTCTTTGGATACTCTGGGGAGGAAAACAAAAACAAAACACCCTACAAACTCAGGCACTTAGGGCAAAAGAACTCAGACACCTGTGGTTTGACACAAATGAACTGACAGGGCACAGGTTGCCACCCTCGTTCCACACGTGCAGCCAAGACCAAGGACCCACTTTGATGAATTAATGTTAACACTCTTTGACACATAGTATGTGCATTTAATATCCTCTTTGGCCTTACTTACAAGATAGTGTCCTTTTTTCTTTTCTTTTCTTTTCGATGAATTAATGTTAACACTCTTTGACACATAGTATGTGCATTTAATATCCTCTTTGGCCTTCCTTACAAGATAGTGTCCTTTTTTCTTTTCTTTTCTTTTCTTTTTTTTTAATTTAAGGGTAAAGGCATGGGAATTTCCCAACCACATTTTCCACTTCATATTTTCTTCTTTCTCTTCTCACTTTATTTTCACTGCAGACTAGAATGACGTTAAATGTGTATTATTCGGTAGCCTCTGGGCACCAAGAAAAAACCGGCTAGTAGCTACCACAGCAAGGCATGAATCTGTAACCACTAAGACTCTCACATTTACATGTTACTGACCAGCAAATGTCTAGGCCTGAAACATCTACCCTCTTATAGCTATGTTTTATCATTATGTAATCATGGCTATAAGATTTCAGACATAACAGAGTAGATGACTGTCTTCCAACTTAATTGCTGTTTTTGCCTGACCTCTTTCTTTATTTCTTCAATCATAAATCTATTGTCATGCTTTTAATAAGGGAAGACTGAACCACCTGAAAACTAGGCCAGAAAATAGACTTACCCTTTCCAACAGCAAAAAGTTCTTTCTCATTAGTTTCATTAGTGCCGTGAAAATTCCAACATGATAACCAACCAAGAATAATATTTTAAATTTTATCATACTTCCAGCTAAAAATCTCAAAGTACATTGCTAATTCACTGAATCACTTAGATTATTTTCTTACATTCACTTATATTCATCACTCAGAAAGTAGACATGGCATTTCAAAGCTGAGAAAGTTAAAGCCTCACATGAGAAGCCTGGAGCCACAGTTTCCTGAGTCCTGTTTACAGATCTCATTTGTTAAGTCAGATTCCTCCCAGGACGCATCTCTCACCAAGGCTCCCGTTAGATTCCACTCTGGTTTGTGTCTTTCTGGAAGCACTTCCACGGCCAAGACACAGAGGGTTGGGCTGGTTAAATCACAAATCAAGTCAGGAATTCCTGCCTCACAACTGCCTGGGGAAGTAAAAGTTAATTGAGTGCCAGAGCTCTGTGCAGACCCTCAAGATTAAAGGTTAAGAGGCAAAGTTTCAGTAAAAATGTTTAGAAGCTGCATACCACACAGCTGGAAATGAAGGGCTGAGCTATTTCCTGGGGAATTCGAATTATGTGTACATCCAATCCAGAACAATAAATGGATTTGTGTCCATAATAATTATCCCTCAGTTGTAGATAGACTTACAGTTTGTACAGCATTTCCCATGCCTTCTCTCTCACTGAGTCTCAAAACAGCTCTGTGCAAACAGGGCTGTTACTTTCAACGCCCATTCAGAGAGAAGAACTCCAAGACTCCCGCAGATGAAATGGTTGGCCCCTTGTGAGCCAGATGAGAGCGGCAAGCTGGGCTCACGCTCAGGTTTTCTGAGGGTGCTTTCCACCGAGCAGGCTGCCTCTGTTCTCAAATCCAGCCACTTGATTAAGGAATTTTCCCACTTAGCCAACTTTCCACTTGACAAACGTGAATCTTATTAATCTAATATTGAATTTCTGTTAGTCTCTTTGCGCTGTACTGACACAAAGAAGAGATTCCCATCATTAAGAAAATGTAACAATGATGAAACGTATGTCTCTCCCCCCTGCCTTGTCGTCTCCTTTCATTTTTTTCATTGGTTTTCTAATTCAAGTTGTATTAGAAATTAGAGGAAGGTTGAGAAACTAGGCATATGGTGACCAGGGTATGGAAGATGGAATTCATCTCCTTATTTCCAGG
This sequence comes from Galeopterus variegatus, assembly GCF_000696425.1. Taxonomy (NCBI): domain Eukaryota; kingdom Metazoa; phylum Chordata; class Mammalia; order Dermoptera; family Cynocephalidae; genus Galeopterus; species Galeopterus variegatus. The sequence goes on from NW_007727249.1 coordinate 88,933, forward strand.
CTTTCTGAGTGGAAGTTCTGACAAGAGGAGCAGTTGTGTCACTGTGCGCTATTCAGTGTCGTTTCATTTTCCTGAAAACATTTGTCCTTGCTACAAGTGGATTAGAGGTTGGAATGCAGGATTGGCAGGCAGGATTTGTGGTTTCTATTATTAGCCCTGCAACAGTTTTATTGCACAAGGGTGAGCCCTAAGCAGTGTGCTATATTGGAGGGAGAACGCGACTGGAACTGGCCTTCCTGTGAATGAGTGATGGTGAGCAGCATGGCTGAGCACCAGCTAAGGGTGGGGGTCCAGACTACAGCACGAGAACCCCTCCGTCACTGAATGTAAGGGTTGAAGGGCTAATGTATATGATTCACCCCTCTGCAGAGGTGATTGCAGAGGAATCCTCTTAGGCCTGTCTCTACAACTTTCTATAGTGGGAACAGAAGCCACTCTTTTCATAGACTAAGGCCAAGGAAGGGGGAAGGATCTTGAGCATTGCTTTCAGAATATGCTTCAAGGTCTGTGCACGAACCTATAGGTCTCCAGTTTGTTTGTGTGTGTGTGTGTGTGCGTGTGCGTGTGTGTGTGGGGGGGGGGGCAGGCCAAAATAACACTGAATTGTTTAGGGAAGTAAGGATGTGTGTGATAACGATATGATCACTGGTACTTCCTTGACTTCAGATATCATAAAGAAGGCTGTACCAAAGAATTTTGGAAGAGAAGAGAGAAAAAACTCTTGTGTACACTCTAACTCCAAGAGATTGATAATAGCCTTCTGAGTTTAAAGGAAGGAATTTAACCAAATATGTCCAAAACACATTGGGGTCAGCCCTGCATTGCTGCCAGATAACATAGACCCAAGACTGCTCTCGATACTGCTCAGAGTACCCATGGACACACCTATGCTCAGTTCTAATCCAGTGCTCTAGGACCTAATATTACTTTAGCCAGGGGAGACAAATAACTTTGGTTCTGGATTCGAGTCTCAGCAACAAAGGCTTATTTTCTAGCCCCAACCCATCTTCATTAGATAATTGTGCTTTTGCCTTCTTCTCCATCGATTAAGCCATGTGTCACCTGCTACCTCAGTCCCTCTGAAAATGCATGCAATGAACTCAAATTAATTTATTTATTCGGTCATTTATCCACTCAAGAAATGTATGTGCATGCTTATTATTTGCCAAAGGTTGTGCTAAGCCTGTGGATAGAGTGGCAACAATAAAAATAAACAAGACAAAATTCATGGTCTTTGCCTAATGGGACCCAGAGCCAAAATAAAAAATAAAAAAAAAATCACAAATATGTGTATAGTTGTGACCCATGGCAAGAGCTGGGAAGGAAAAGGCAGGATGCTGTCAGAGCCCAGAAGCCCCGGTCAGGTGGTGGAGGGACTGACAACCAACACAAACCCTTCAGAGGCCAACCGCCTGCCTTCCTGGGCTTCTGGACTTTACCCACCCTCAGTGTCACATTGAGTCCCTGCCACTCCTGAGGAGTTGTTAACTCTAGAGCAAGACCTCCTCCTAGAACATGCACTGGGCCGCCTCCCACCCAAAAGCTGGACCCATCTTTGTTACATCCCCCACCGGCTCTAGGGACTACGGTGACCTCCCCTGAACTTAATTATCTGACAGGCTTGTAGTAACCGGTCCTAATACAAGGGAAAGTTTTCATTCTTTTTCCAGGATAAGTTTTTAAAGTAAGACTCTTCCTGAGCTGGCGGGAATGGAGCAGATCTGTCCCAAGACAGGAGGCGCATCCTGAGGCAGCCCCGTGCTGATGCCCGGTAAGTTCCTCTGTTCTGGTCCCCTCTGAGATGGCGCAGGCAGGTAGGGAGCCCTGCTCCACCGACAGGAAGCTGCGCCCTGGCTCCTCTGCTGACCTCGACTCCTGTATCTGTCTCTAGTGGTCACTAAGGAGGTTTGCTTTGCTTTGGTTTGGGGCGATTTTCTCCGTTGAGCACATTTCATTGGTTCTTTTCCAAAAGCTGAAAGTTTAACAGTTTGTTTTTTAAGCTGTATCAAAATGTCACTTCTCTGTCAAAACTACTACTTCTAAATGCCACGTACACTTCGTGCGTTATCTGTGACAGCACAGCATCTGGCCACTCTAAGTGATCCACTCTGGTTCTTGGATAACAACCAGGGAAACCCAATAGGAAAGTGTCAGGCCTAAATATGGAAAGGGGAGGATATAGGAAAAGAGAGAGCCTGGGAACAGGTGACTGCGTTTGTAGCTGTGAATATATTTTTTCTTGATTTTCCTTTTTTGTATTAATAACATTCTAGTCCACTGAAATTAACTCTTAAGGAATGATAATTATGGGTCAGGCACTTGGCTGGGATCTGAAAATGAATGATAAGTAAGATTGCCATGGTCCCACCCCTCAAAGAGCTTAGGACCTCTCAGAAAATACAATCAAGTATATAATTACAGTAGTGCATATTCAGTCTCAGAGGCAGAATCCAGGAGGGGTGTCCAAGCCAGATATGAGAAACAGAGAGGGGCCTAGCCTAGAAGAAGGGCTGTTGATTTGAGGCTGTTGCTACCACTTACTTTTTTTCTTTTTTAAATGGCAGCTGAATAGCTATTCGTTGGAGGTCGATGGGCCATAATTTACTCAAACATTGTTCAGTTGTGGGAAATTAGGTTCTCATTCTGTCACTCTCTTTTTCATGCTCTCTCTTTCTCTCTCTGTTCTATTGAAAATAGTACTGTCATTACCCAGCCCCAGCAGGTAATTTGTCACTACAGTAGGCCTCGTTGTTACCTACTGAGTGAGCTGGTCTGATGTAGTTTACCTGGGAGGCGAACTGTCCCATCTCTAAAGTTCTATGAAATACAACCTTATGTAAGTGACTTCACTTTGCACATGGCAGACAGGCAAAAATGCACCTCTCTGGACCATTTCTCTCTGACACATAACCCATGACTGTTATATATTTTTTTCTTTTGGTAATCAGCACATATACAAGGAGATTTAATTAATTGTAGTTTTCATTTAAATAAAGCATAATTATGACAGTAAATCTTCACGTGGTTTCATGAAAAAAATCATATAATGAATTCTAAGATAAAACATAAGTTATTTTGGATTAGCTGCATTTTTAAAAAGCATCTGTGGCGTTGTTCATTGAGTAGAAATGGTTTGGGAATTATCTATCTGTGGTTTGTATTATGGGTGCTTTTTCTCCACTGGGACATATAGTAATTGAAAGTTAAGTGCAGACTTTATGACCATGTTTTTGAATTGATCAAATCATCTTATAGTTGCTTTGTAAAGCTTAATTAATGCTACTTAAATGCTTTAAGATCTTATTAAAGGCATGGAAAGAAAGTTTTATTCTGAATTCTGAAATATTAGACTTCCACATTATGTCTACAAAGAATATGAGATTTCTTTTATGTCGAAATCTGCTAAAGCAAAGTAGGGAAGGAAAGAATTGAGGAGACGATCTTCTCGAAAATAAAACATAAATGATGACATTTTCACTCTGCTCCTTTGTGCAATGCATTGCCTGGGAGAATCATTCCCATCTTCAAAGCTCATGGGTTTCATGAAAAAAATCATATAATGAATTCTAAGATAAAACATAAGTTATTTTGGATTAGCTGCATTTTTAAAAAGCATCTGTGGCGTTGTTCATTGAGTAGAAATGGTTTGGGAATTATCTATCTGTGGTTTGTATTATGGGTGCTTTTTCTCCACTGGGACATATAGTAATTGAAAGTTAAGTGCAGACTTTATGACCATGTTTTTGAATTGATCAAATCATCTTATAGTTGCTTTGTAAAGCTTAATTAATGCTACTTAAATGCTTTAAGATCTTATTAAAGGCATGGAAAGAAAGTTTTATTCTGAATTCTGAAATATTAGACTTCCACATTATGTCTACAAAGAATATGAGATTTCTTTTATGTCGAAATCTGCTAAAGCAAAGTAGGGAAGGAAAGAATTGAGGAGACGATCTTCTTGAAAATAAAACATAAATGATGACATTTTCACTCTGCTCCTTTGTGCAATGCATTGCCTGGGAGAATCATTCCCATCTTCAAAGCTCATGTAATTTACATCTTAGAATTCATAATGCCTAGAATCATTGTGTGCCACGCTTACCAAAAGACGACCTCCAATATTCAATCAGAGAAGTTTCCTATGCAATTTACTAAGTGCCTGCAAGGGTAAAGGGGGAAAGAGGTAATGCTAAAATTCTCTATTCTTGAATCCTTATGTAAAATTTCCATTTGTATGATAAATGTGAAATAAAGAGATTCTAATTTCTTTGTTAATAATATTCTCTTTAGATCAATGGGATGTATATTCTTCAGCAATAAATATAATTGGTCGGATATGATGATCAATCATGAAGATAAAACCATTTAATTTTTTAAAATTATTTGAAAAAAAAATCATTCTTCTACCTGGAATGGCAAAAAATCATAATAATAACAATTCCCTTTATCCATTCTATTCAGTATAAGAGCCTGTGCTGAAATGTTAGGCAACTATTTTGTTTTTGTCATATTCTTTCATATTTGAGTCATTTGATGAAATAATTGCTTAAAGAAATGATACGACCATAATCTTTTAGAAGAAAAAATCTTGGCTCAGGACCATTTTGCTATGTAGATGTATGTAAGTTAAGACTCTTAAAAAGTTAATTAAAAACTGAATTGCTAAAAGGGATTCAAAATCATGATGGTGATTCAGGAATATCGAAAGGGAGCATTTTGCAAGAGATAAAACAATTAGTACTCAAAAAACCTCCTCATATCAAACTGTTTCTTGTTATTTAGAACACCATACCCCACCACCCACCACCTCGTCTCTGAGGTCCATCTTAATGTTCTCTTTCCTGTGTAACTTTCTTTGGCAAAACTAGACAGAGTTAGTGACTCCCTTCTGAGTACCAGGTAATGGGCTGAGTGCTAGAGATACAAAGAATCATAGGAAATAGGTCCATCTTAATGTTCTCTTTCCTGTGTAACTTTCTTTGGCAAAACTAGACAGAGTTAGTCACTCCCTTCTGAGTACCAGGTAATGGGCTGAGTGCTAGAGATACAAAGAATCATAGGAAATAGCCTGTGTTCTACCCCTGAAAGGGGTGAGAAAGCCACAATTAGACAAATTACAGGCCAACAGAGAAAGTGTCATAAGAGCAATATGACCAAGTGGGCTGTAGGCACAGCAAACATTGTCTGGGACTCTGATACAAATGCAGCCCACGCTATTCTATATGCAGACCCCACCACAAGTCCAACAAACATAAAATAGGAGTCTGATAAATTTTTGTTGAATAATAATAAACTTTTGAATTTACTCATATTGGTAAAACAGGAGAGGCTTTTGGAAGTGGAATTCAAAAACATACACATTTGGATTTAACTAGACGTGGCTCAGGAGGTTGAACTTGGTGCTTACTAACTGGGTACAGGGAATCTGCTTTTTTGTTTTATCCTCCTCAATACCGTAACTACAACTTATCAGTCACTTCAGAAAATTTTTCAACTCTTGAAGTGAAGTGAAGGAACCAGAAAACAGTTTGCAGGAGTTACTGTAAAAAACATTTTCTGCTCTTCGAACCATAGCATGAAAAATGAGAATTTAAACATGAATTTTAATAATTTTCAGAAAATATTTACAAAGGCCGCAGTCATAATAGTAAAAAACAGGAAACAACCCAAATATCCATTAACAAGATGATGAATAAGTAAACTGGTATCTTCATACCAAAATAAAAATGAATAAACTACTGATACAATGTTACAACATGTATGAATATCAAAACCATTATATTGAGTGAAAAAAGCCAGACACAAGAAAATACAAAACGTTTGAGTCCATCTACATAAACTTCAAGAGAAGGCAAAACTAATCTATGGTGATAGAGCAGTGGTCACCTGGGGAGGTGGTGGGAGAATTATTCAGAAAGAGCAAAAGGGAACTTTCTGGGATGATGGAAATGTTCCCTACATTGTTTTGAGCGATGGTTACATGCTTGTATACAATTGTCAAGATTTTTCAAACTGAACCCCTAAGAGGAGTGTGTCGTATGTAAATTATACCACACACACACACACAAAAGGCCTTAGGAACATGTATATGTTCTAATTATCATTGCTTTTCTAGAATTTTTATTTAAGATGTAATTTTAGAATCCTCATCTTTATTTTACAGATTTTTAAACACGCTTCTTAAAGTCTGTATTATTTCTGTAAATTATACCACAATATGTGTGAAATTATGGGTAAAATGTTTGGTACAGATGGGGTGCTAAAGTAACCACAATTGAGCCGTTTGCAATATCAGACTCTTCGGAAGTTGGAGAAATTGATCTGATATACGTGTTTCTGTTCTGTGGATTAGTTCACATGGCAGTGTGGGCTCTCTGCTTCCTAAACACTCATGCAAATGACAGGGCTATCAACAGGACATCTGTTTTGAGTTTTTGCCCTTGGAGATGATGAGGCTTTGTGCTGACCCACTGTCACCTGACCTCCCATAACCCAGTACCCATATCTGTGAAGCACTTGGTTCAAGGTAGGGATTTAATCCGGGCGATTGGAGCTGATGGTCTCTCTCACTAAGTATGTTTGACTATAAGAAAATGAGAACCCTGACCTTGGCCTCATTAGCACTCCCTTCCAAGTCAATCAGCCTCTGGCTCATACCAATAATAAAGTGAAAAATGTTGAGTTGATAGTGATTTTAAGGTGTACAAAAGACCATTCTTTTCCCTTGATACCCTCAGTGCTATAAAGCAAATTCTCAAGCTTTCTAATGCCCAGAAGCACACTCCCAGCATCACTGCTGCTCTGCTTTTCCCTTCCATGCTCCCAAATAAACATAAAGGCGGAGGTATGACTTTTACTCCACAAACAAGGGTTTGTGAAAAAATGTCACAATCCTTCATTTTGCTCCAGAATCAGAATACACTTGCCCCTAGAACTTACGCAGAGGATATCACTTGGACAAGCCCTCTTTTCTCCTATTCATACCAATCATTACATGTGTGCTCATTGTCCAACCTCTTACAGATCCCTTAAGGTCACACAGTTCTGCTGACTCTTGCCAAGCTTGTCGCAGAAATCTTCACCAGGGCTGCAAGTCCCAGAGTCTAATATCCAGCCTCTCTAGTTATACCACAGAGTCATTCCTCTCCAAGTTCTTCCCCAAGTTGCTTCAAGGGAGCTGAGCATGGGTCTCTACCACTGAAAGAACAAGCTGGAGACCACCACTCTTTCTCAGTCTTGAGGAGTTTGTATCTCTCCTCTCCTCTCTCCGCTTCTATCCCCCTTCCAAAGCATTCACCTTGAAATAGGATTTGGGGATGGGAAAAGGGAGAGAGAAACATAAAACAAACAATATAGAAAAGGAATATCTCAATTATGTGAATATATGCACATATCCTAACATCACCAATATCAATATATCAATCGATATAGGTGGTTTTGATTTGAAACTATGACTGATCAGCTCTGAGAATTTAGACAAGTTGCTGAAATACAGAAAGCCACACTTTCCTCATCCACAAAATAGGAATAAGCTTTACTGCAACTATTTTACAAGTCTATTTTGAGGACTAAAGTAAATAGCAATAACCCTGTACCATTTTAGAGTCTGTTTTCCATTTACTAATTCACATACTCTTATATAATATTTAAAAGATGTGACAGTATTTTATAATAAGCAAAGAAGGGCACAAAAGCTATATAATGTGCTTTTAAGATGAAGATCCAGCAATCATATCTTGATATATTTTTTAAAGTCTCTGCCATGCCTGCCCCAACCACCACATTACATACCACGTATTCTCACATTCTATTAATTGTGAAGAACATTATATTAATCACTTTCCCTTTGTCTCTCAGGCCTATGCCCAACCTTCTAAATGATGGCCCTATATTCTGGCAGCTATTAATATCAACTTTTTTCCCTATACCAATTTGAAAGGACTACCAGAAGACACCTTCATCATCTTGTTTCAGGATTATGTCAACTCTCTCTCATCATAATCTAGTCTGCAGAGACCTTGATCCCACCAGAGCTCAAACTGGTCCATTGTGTGGAGGACATAATGATGTCTGGATCTAATGAACAGTAGGCAGATGTACATTAGGTGCCTCATTAAGATACAAGCTTGTCACAGAGTAGAAGCTCCAACCCATGAAATCCAGGAGCCAACCACCTGAATGAGGTTTCTAGGGGTTCAATAGTCTGGATCATATTGGGATATTCTCTCCAAAGTGAAAGACAAGCTATTGTACCTTGTGCCAACTATAACCAAGAAAAATTTTCATTGTTTCGTGGACCTCTGTATTTCGGAGGCAACATATGATACACTTGAGTGTGCTGTTCTGACCGATTTATTGTATAAGCCATAATGCAGATAGATTTGAGTGGTGACCGAGGAAGAGAAGACTCTACTGTTAGTCCAGGATGTAGAATGCAGAATAATCCAGTGCCAGCTGTGCAAGTCATGGGCCATGTGGCTCAGCAGGTCCAGTGGCATTCGGTGTTTCTGTAGTAAATAGGGATGCTGTATGGAGACTACGGCATACCCTAAGAGGTTGACCATGGGCTGACCCCCAGGGTTTGAAGTACAGCCATGCCCCCTTTTGAGAAACTTCTGTCTTGCTATTGGACCTGATAGGGACTGAACACCTGGCCATGTACCTGAGCTGCCCGTAATTGACTGGGTGTTATC
>NW_007727249.1:98198-98719 GCF_000696425.1 Galeopterus variegatus
CTGATAGGGACTGAACACCTGGCCATGTACCTGAGCTGCCCGTAATTGACTGGGTGTTATCTGACTCATTAGGCCATACAATAAGGCATGTGTAGCAACAGCTCATCACCAAGTGGGAAGGATGTGTACAAAACCAGGCTCAAGCAGATCCTGAAACAATTAAGTCACATGTACTGACGGCTCAGCTTCCAGGCATGTTCTTGTGCTGCATTGTCATATTTCCATCATCGGATACAAGGTTTTCATGGAGATCGTCCTGTGAACTAACGACTGAGGAAGGATCTGGTTTACTGGTGGTTTTCCTCAATACACTGGCAAACTAGAAATAGAGCATTATAGCCACAGTCAGAGTGTGCTAAAACAAAACAAAGGAACAAAAACACTGGGGAAGAGAAATCCTCAGTGGGCAGAACTTCAAGTAATGTATCTCATTATCCACGCTTGACTGGACTGAGAGATGGTTTGAGAAATGAATGGACCTACGCTGCTCCATGGGTAATGGCTAAGGGTTTGGCTGGTCA
>NW_007727249.1:99693-186088 GCF_000696425.1 Galeopterus variegatus
CATCATTTGGTGAGGAAGGGAGATGATCCAGCCCCCAGCTACACTGACCCCCTTCCGTCATGGAAGAACTGCACTTGTCTTCACTGGAATCAGCTCTTATCCTGAATATTGATTTGTCTTCTCTGCTTGCAGTACTTCTGCCAACATACCATCTGTGGACCTATAGATTGTCTTATTCTCCTTCATGGCATCCCACACAACATTGCTTCAGACTAAGGAACTCATTTCACAGCAAAAAAAAGCATAGCAATGGGCTCACGCCCATGGAACTCACTGGTCTCACCACTAACACTTGGACAGTGCTGGCCTGAGAAACAAAGAGCGTGGACCCTTAAAGATTCAGTTATGGCTCCAGTTGAGAGAACATCCTGTGAGGTGGAATCACTATGCTACAGGATGCAGCATCTGCTCTAAACCAGTGACAGTATAATATATGGTGCTTTTTCTTTCATAGCCAGAACCCATGGTTGTGGAAATGAAGAGAAGGTGGTAATGTTTCCTCTTGCTGTCACTCCTGATAACCCACTTACGAGAAAGTGGTAATGTTTCCTCTTGCTGTCACTCCTGATAACCCACTTACAGAATTTTTGCTTCCTATCCCCACAGCTTCGTGTTGCACTTGTTAGAGAGCTTAGTTCCTAAAGGAAGAATGATTCTACCAGGGAAACAGCAATTGTTCTATTGAATTGGAAGTGGAGATTACCGTCTGGCAATTTATGTTCCTTGTGTCCCTGAACCAACAGACAAAGCAAGGGGTAACTGTACTGATTAGGGTCATTGATTCTGTTTACCCATATTGGTTGCTATACAATGCTGGCAGGGGAAACCAGGTCTGGGGCTGGGGATACTCTCTAAAGCATCTCTTAGTATTTTAATATGTCCAATAAAGACAGGACTAAAAAAGAACTCAGACCCTTCAAGAATGCAGGTTAGGGTTACCTCACCAGATAAAGAACACTGACCAGCTGGCTAAAGGCAAGAGAAATGTAGAATAGGTGGTAGAAAAAGGAATTTATAAATATCAACTGTGTTTCATGACCAGTTCCAGAAATAAAGTAGCAGATATGAATAGTTCCTTCCTCATTTGTTTCTCTTTTCTTCTTCCTAATTCCGTGTTATTTTATATACACAGTGTTGTAGACAATTAACTTTACAATATATAGTTTTTAGTGAATAAATTTTTAAAAAATTAACATCACCCAGAGACGGATATGAAGTGTGTTAGGAGATTTGTGTCTCCATTTTTGGGGGAGAAGTCAAAAGCATGTTTCACAAAGGGAAGTATCAGCTTGTTAGACAGAAGCATGAAGTTGTCACTACTGGTGTGGTAGAGTTCAAAACTGGGTGGAAGAGTGTGTGTGGGTGCTTGGTTGCCCACAGGGGGGTCCACGATAGTTATTCACCTGTTGTCTCTCATCTCTGTGATGCTGGGCCCAGGGATATGAGAACCCCATTTCTAAGACTCTTTTACCAGCTTGTTCTAGTTAGATTCTACCAGTGAGAGGCATTGAGGAGAGACTGAAAGAGAGCAGAAGCAGAAAAGAGATATTTTTCCCGCCTTTGGCTGGTGTCAGCATGTCCCAGCACAGAGACAAGAAAGACTCTGTCATCTTTTGGCACCCGAGTGCAGCCATGCTGAGCCCTTGAGGACTCTGGACACCAGACATGCAGTGCCCTCTCAGAAGTCCCAGCAGTCCCAGCATAGCCACGAGGCACCCCTCAGAGGTCTGAACCAGCTGAGCGGGGCTGTCAGTGTCCGAGCACAGGTGGGTGACACCCTCTCAGTATCTCAGTAACAGCCAAGCAGTGGTCTCTCCCCCAAACCCTACTCTGAGGCCGTGGCCCTTCATCTGTGCTCCCAGATTCTGGTATCTCTGCCTCTTTCTTTTTTGTCTGACAGCCTCGGGTATGGTAGCTACTTCTGATTTTAATAATCTGTAGATTTTTTTTCCCCCCAGGTTATTGATTCCTTGTATTAAACCCCCTCTGCTTAAAACACCTTGTATGGAGGGGAAGGGAGAGAGGGAGATGGGGAAGGAGAGAGATGGGATAAGAGGCATAAAGAATAAGATGATTTGTAACAAGGAATATGCTAATGAAAAATAAATTTTAAAAAAAGAAAAAAGTAATGAAAGAGAAGAAAAAAAAAGAAAGAAAACACCTAGTATGGTTTCTCTTTTCCTAACTGGATCCTGAAAGATGCTAGCATATACTTTTAAAGTCGATAATAAAGATTTAAAAACACATAGCCAAATAAAACTTTTAAATATTTATGATTTTAATATTTATTATTTTGATGTTATTTTAATATTTATTTTAATACTTACTATTTTATCATTTTGAATTTTAAAGACATAAACCTCCTCCAGAATTCAGCCCTTTTCTGTTGCTGGGATAGTGTGAGACTTCAATTTCCCTTGTGGTCACATAACCACATGTCTGTGAGTCTTTGGAGTAGCATTTTGCTCAGCTTCTGGTCTTCTTCCCCCAAACACAGGAACAGGATATATAACCCCTCCTAGAGTGCTGAGAGCAAAAACCAAAAGCATTATTTTGATGTAAACATGGGGAAGTCAACACAATGTCTTTTCTAAAAATTGCAGTCTTGGCATGTACCCATTACACACTTCTCAGTGCATACGGCATAAAAACAGTGATCCGTTCCCTATCTTTTGGTGGAGGGGTCATGTGGGTCAATCTTTAGACTGATATTTGAACTTCCTAGTCTTACCAAATGTCTTAATGAGAATGAGGATTTAAGCAGACAGGTGTGCTGATGCTAATTGGAAGAAACTTCTCAAAGCATTGGCTTTAAAAAAAATTCTAAGAAAAATATTCTTCCCTGGGAATGTGGCAACACTTATAAGCTTCCTAAAAGTTCTGTACAGTCAGAGTAGTTTCAAAATGAGAGAGTTAGCAGAACAATAGTTTTGTGTCTCTCCTTTGCTTTCTATTTTATTTCTGTGTCCCCCTCTCCACACAGTTAGTATCTGTAGATAGGGACATAAAGCCATTTTCCATTTGAGGGCACTTTTGTAAGCTGAGGTGAAAGAAGACATCTAGAATAGTATGAGGGATCCCACTGCCACAGGTATTGGAATTCCTGTCGTGGATAAACAAGCAACAGCAAATATTTGAGAAATATGCTTCACAGTCGCTGATTCAGTTCATCCCACAGAAGTGGAGTGTTTCCCTTGCACTTGGGAGACCAAAGGCTTGGGTTTGGCATCGCCCCTGCTTCTGCAGATGGGCTGCAAGCACATACAGAATAATGTGTTTACACTGCCCTGAGGGGTCCCCTCTTAGCATATTTCCAATCAGTTATTATTTTAAAAGAGGCTCTTGACTTTAAAAGAGGCTTCCTCTAGCTTAAGTCATGTTACCAATCATACCTGCTTTGGTCATTGTCAGGCTATAGGAAGAAGAACGCAGAGGGGAAAAAATCAGCCATTTTTCAAGATTTTTAAGTACTAAAGAAGGGGACTCTGGCTTCACTTTGAATGTGACCAGCTGCTTATTATAAGAACAGTCATTTTGTCCCTGCTGATGAGGTGGAAAAGGGAAGATATTTTCTGCATGTGGAAACAGCCCAGGAATGTGAAGAGTTCTGTTGTTTCCTAGGGGCCGGTCTTTCTAGAGGTACTTTACCAAGATCCTTTTCTTCTTGCCCCAAACCGGAGCAACAGAATAAACTGTTCTACTGAGAATGGAGATTTCAGAGTTGAGCGGACCAGAAGAATAACGGGAACCCAGCAGAAATACCACCTCCTCCAGGGAGAATTAGCTTTTCCTTCCTCTGTGTTCTGCATTCACACTGGTTTGCTTGGACGCTGTCTCCTTGCTGGAAAGCAGGAAATATGTCTTATTCAGCTTGGTGTATGCTCAGCATTAGCCAGTGCCTGGCACAAGAGGGTTCAACCGGAACCCAGCAGAAATACCACCTCCTCCAGGGAGAATTAGCTTTTCCTTCCTCTGTGTTCTGCATTGACACTGGTTTGCTTGGACGCTGTCTCCTTGCTGGAAAGCAGGAAACATGTCTTATTCAGCTTGGTGTATGCTCAGCATTAGCCAGTGCCTGGCACAAGAGGGTTCAACGAACGTTTATTGAGTCATGATTGGACAAAAACAAGGCACGCATGGAAACTAGGTCTTTAAACTAACCCCAGTAATGAACCTGCCTGGATATTCATGATGAAGTTATTGGCAGAGGTCAGTTCAGAACATTCTTTAAGCACATTACATAAAGCATCAGGATTTTAGCAGTAAGATAAGGAATGATAAGGAATCTGGAGGCCCCAAGTTAAGAACAGGATGAGGGAAGGAAGGGAGTGGGAAGGGCTTCCCACCGACTTTATGGGTCCCACAGCCCCAAAGACCACTCCTCTGAAATCCATCTCACAGCTGCCTTGTAGCTTTAAGATCTCAACTGCTAAGATAACCCCAAGTGCATGATACCCCCCAAACACACAAACACATTTGTGCAAAATGTAATATCTTTCCTGTCTAGGAGTCAGCCTTCTGGCAATAAGAACTATTTATTAAATTACCTACTAGCAAAGAAAAAAACAAAACTCCAGGCAGCAAACAGTGAGAAAAGATGGTGAACTGTTGAAACAGTAACCAATTCAAAATGATTAACTATATGTTATCAAGAAAGAACGAAATGCTCCTTTATTTTTCTGGATATGGTGAGGGGTATCATATTCAGGCTGGAGATGGGGCTCCTGTATTGTTCCCCTCAGAGTCTCTTGATACTAACTAGATCTGGAAATCAAGGCCTCAGTGACAAGCTGGAAGCTGAAGTGCTGCCTGCACATTCCAGATCACTCCAAATTATGAACTTTTTTCTTAGGATGGGCATCTGCTCTGGTTATGACAATATTCTTGCCAGTTTCTCCCTGAGGGACTGGAGTTTCATACCTATCTCAAACAAGTGCTAAGAGCCTACTGAGATGGTAACTAGGTTGCCTAACATCAAAGCACCATCTCTTTGGATTCCCTACTCTTTAATCCTGTTTCCTACACTTGTCAAAATAATGCACAGAAAGCAAGAAAGAGAACTAGCCCACTAGTGGACTGTAGATTTTTAAAATTCTAAATAAGATAGTGGCTAATCAAATCCAGCACCACACATCAAAAGGATACACAATTGATAGAGAACTTTATAATAAAGGGATTGGACTGTAACACCTAAAACCACTGATCAATACTGATATCACTAAAAGTAGGAAAACTGAATTTCACATTCCTCCTGTGGTATAAAATCAAGGATACAGAACAACCTATAAAATAGTCTTGCCTAAAACTTGAACTTTAGTCTCATCAAGTCTCTAGGTCTAACTGCCCATTAATGGGAAATGCAGGGGAAAGAAGACTGCATTTACAACCACAAAGATGCAATCAATCAAAGCTTGAGTGCAGGAGATGCAACAAATGACCCAATTTCTTCAACAAAGCATGAAAAAATAAAGAGAAAGGGAGAGTTGTTGTAGATTAAGAGACTTCTTTAAACAAGCCAACAATTCAAAAACCCCAATGTTTGAGGCAATCAGAGAAAATTGAACTTAGGTCATTAGATGACTCTTAAGTAATGATTACTAATTGATACTTTTGTTAGATGTGACAAAGGTATTTTGCTTGTGTTTTAAAAGTCCCAGTTTTATGGGTAAAATGATTGTCTAGGATTTGCCTTTAAACTCCACCAAAAAGGGGACAGAGAGAGAATAAATAAAACAAGAACGGTGATGATTACTGAATTTGGCTATAAGTTAAATGAAGATTCATTATGTTATATTAATCTCTACATTTTCAGTACCATTTGAAAATTTCCATAACTAAAAATTAAAATAAACACACCATGACCAAATAAGGGGGTTTTTAGAAATACAAAAATGATTTTGACATTAAAGATATTTTACCATGTCAAAAGTTTCAAGGAGAAAAACCATTTGATCAACTTAAAAGATGTTGGAAAGGCCTTTGAAAATTCCGATATGTAGTCTTTATTTTAATAACAAAAGAAACCCCAGAAATAACAACAGAGGATTTGTTAAATGTTTAAGGTATGTCCACCTAATAAATACCTTGAATTTGTTAAAAATGTCGTGGAAGAATAACTAGTAACATGGAAATATGTTTATGATGAACTAAGTGAAAATATTTTTACCCAAAAGAGTAAGGTGTAGTTTCATTTTATATTAATGTATCTACCAAAGTGTTAAGAGTGGTTAGATGTGGGTTTGGATTTGTTGGTGATTTTTATTCTCCTCTTTGTACTTAGCTGCATTTTTCAAAATATCTACAGAGAACGTCTTACATTTTTCATCAAGGGAAAGTACACAACGTAATTTTAATTTTTTTATTTCGACACTTGTGGTCATTTCTTCAGGTACAAATACCTCAATGAGTTTTCATCTTACCAACATTTCTTCATTTTCCCCAAGAGACTATCTCAAGAGACTTGTCGAATGTTTTGTTGGAATTAAAATTCATAGTGTTTGCAGTGTTCCTGATGTAATAATGTAATCATAACAAAAATCAGAGGCTCTATTGAAAAATGGTGTTTATATTTAATAGTTAGAACCACTCTGAGATAATCCCCATTGTATTTTTAAATAATCCCTATTTTACAACTGCATGCATATGGCCACAGTCTGAGAAAAATACAAAAATAGAATCAGTTTTTATATGGCAGGGGGTTCAGGAATTTATTCTTTTTCATTTTTGTAACGATGTTATAAAGGACAAGAAACTATGTAGCACATTTTAGAATGATTTATATCTAAAGTGAATTAAAAAGTCAAAATGTCATAAAAGAGTTATCAAAAAAAGTAGTACTTCATGAGATAATACTTTGCTGTGAGTGTATGAAAGATAAACCCATAATTTTCTCATCAAATAATAAATTAGAATTATTAGAAAATAGATTTAAGCTTTATTTTAAAGTCTATTGCTGAAAATCTAATTTTCGTATATACCAATAGTTCTAAGATACTGAAAAGGTAAAAAAAAAAAAAGAACTAAAAAGAAATCAACATTCTCCTAAATTCCATGTTTTCCAAAATCCTGTCATTGACCCTGATGCTTCAGTTCTACCTGCAAATCAGATCAAGCTTCTCTTTATGCGTGAACTCGGTTTATTTTCAGTCTAATTACTAAATTTGCATGTTAGATATAAACTTGCCTGATGCTTCAGTTCTACCTGCAAATCAGATCAAGCTCCTTATGCGTGAACTCGGTTTATTTTCAGTCTAATTACTAAATTTGCATGTTAGATATAAACTTGCCTACAAAAAAAAAAAGAGAAAAGTTAAAGTTTACAATTAACCTTTAAAAATAAGCTCCAGAGGTATTATTGAGTTGAAGGAGTAATATACAGGCTTCTGTCCCCATTCAATAGCTAACTCCTCCCCCCGACTCAGTTAGCACAAAGACTCTTGTGACTTCAGGGGGAGCATGGCCTGATCAAGGTCAGTTGAACTGCATGTAAATGAAATGCAGGAATATTATTTAACATTGTCTATTGTCCTTTCTCCTTTATTCAATTTTTTTCACGCTTGAAAATACAAAATGGTCTTTAAAATGATCATTTTTCCATATAACCTGGGCAGACTTGATGCAAGATGATCCGGGCTGGTGTGGCCTGGCAACTGTGGGATACTAGTTTCTATTATTTGTCTCCTAGTGATAGAAATACACTGATCCAAGTTCTCATACAATCTAAATTAAATGTATCTAATTGCTTCATAGATTGTTGAACTGCTATTTTAGACAACTAATTTTCACCCTATGTTTTCTCATCCTTTTGTCACAAGTTCCAAACCACTGACTGGAGAAATATATAACACTGAAAGTAAAAACTTATAATACTGAAAGTTTCAACTTGAGCAAAGTTTTGACTAATAACATAAGACATATTAATAATAGTATCATTTATTCATTTAATTCCAGTTACTTCAAGAGCTACATAAGATATCAAAGAACTTAACAAACTACCATTTTTTTTTTGTATTCTTATAAAATGTTTTATGTATGTTATATTGGTGTGAAAACTTGCAATTTTAGAAACTGGGAGAAAAGCAGAACATTTAGCCTATTCTTTCGTCTATTGTAACAGATTCTAAGGCAGAGTTAAAGATGATAGTCTATGTGACAGGATATTATAAAGCATTAGTCTTTGGGTTTAAAGTTTTTCTATTTTTGTTTCCTGCCAATCTAAAGTTTATTAGGAGAAAAGAAAATGGACACACACGCAAACACTGCAGTGAGTAGAGCCCTGTGGCAACATCAATCAATTCTTTTTTTTTTTTTTTGTCCCTTTTTGTCTTTTTTCGTGTCCGGCAACGGATCGCAACCCTCAGTGCTGCACCCGCACCTCGCTCAGCCAGTGAGCGGGAACCGGTCTGTATGTGGGATCCGAACCCTCGGGGGGAGCGCCGCCACACTCCCAAGCGGCGCACTGCAGCAGTGCACCACCGGGTAGGCCCTCAATCAATTCTTTTTTAGAGTGGAATGATTGTTTCCATTACCAAGTTATTTACATTTAATTTATTTACAAAACTTGAGGTGAATAGTTCTTTTCAATCAGGCATTATCCTTTCTAAGAGGATTTCTCCAGAATCTACGGTCTAGTCATCCCCTCTCTCCAGAACCCCAAATCCATATTTCTACCTGCTTCCTGGTCATCTCCATCTGGATGACCCACAGGCCATGTACAAACCTGGAACTCATTTACCCAACCCACCTCTTCCCTGAGGCCTCCTAAACTCAGGAAATGGTATTGCTGTTCACGTAGTCATGTGGTTGTGAAGATGGGAAATTATCTCTCACTTCCCATGCTTAATTAGGCACCAAGTCCCATAGAGCCTATGAAACATCCCTCAAATTTATATACTCTATTATAGTACCAATGGCTTTGTCCTATTCAGGTCATCCTCTCAAGAATAATATTTTAAAAGACTGAACAGACTTCTGTTTCTGACCAAGATGAAATAAGAGTAACTGAATTTATCCTTCTCCCAGAAACAACTATATGAAACAACAAACATATGAAACAACAGCTTGCAAAATCTTGGTCATCGGGCAAAAAGGACAGTGAACCCTGAGAGATGGGAAACAAAGAAGGTGAGCCCTGGTTTTGCCCTAGCTTTGTGCCTAGAAAAAGTTCTCAGGCATGGCACAGGGAGGGGAAAACTGAGCAGATGGAGCCTGACAGCCTCCTGAAATGAGGAAACAGAATTGTGAGCATGAGAAAAGTAACCAGAATTCACAGGGCAGATTACCAGAAAGAAAAGAGCTGAGCTTTAGAAAACTTCAGAGGGTAACCCTTGATGCTCAGCCGAGTACTGACCACATGCATGTGAGAAAATTACATGAGGCAAGGTAAAAAAAAAAAAACAATTAAAAATATTAAAGGGTACAATACCCTAATCTCACAGAGGGCTGAAAAACTTGCCTGTTCCCACTAGCCACATTAAAAAACCTCATAATTTGTGGGGCATCAGTTAAACAGTGCTTTGGTCCTGCTTACAAAAGTTTTAAAGCCAGACCAAAAAGAATCTACTAAGTAAATTTTGGCGTAACTTGGAACAAAGCTCAATAATATTTATAGGAATATAAAAATATCCAGCAAGGTAAAAATCACATGTCTGGCACTCAACCAAAAGTTATAAGGCAGGAAAAGAAGGAGGAAGAGATGACCCACAATGAGCAGAAAAAGCGGTCAATCAAATTGACCCACAATTCAGATAGAAGAAAGATTTAGTAGAGAGGAATATTAAAACAGTTACGACTGTATTCTATGTGTTTAAGAAGCTAGAGGGAAAATTAAACATGTTAACTAGAGCCATGAAATATATAAAGACCCAAACTGAACTTCTAGAAATAAAAACTACAATGTCTGGGATGAAAAATGTACTGGATGGAATTAATGGCAGACTAGTCATTGCAGAAGAAAATATTAGTGAACTTGCATACATAACAATAGAAACTATTAAAAATGAGACATAGAGAGAAGAACAAGTCTGAAAAAAAAAATAAAAAGAACTTCAGTAAGCTGTGGGGTAACTCCAATAGGCCTAATATACATGTAATTAGAGTTCCCAAGTGAAAGGGGGAGGAGCAGAAAAAACATTTAAAGTAATAATGGCTAAAAATATTTCAAATTTGATGAAAAGTATTAACCCATAGATCCAAAAAGCTGAGAAAAAACCCAAGCACAAGAAACATGAATAAAAACACACCAAGGCACATCCTAATCAAATTACTTAAAACCACTGATAATAAGAAAATCTTAAAAATAGCCAGAGAAAAAAGATACATGACAGACAGAAGAAATTGTGTGTGTGTGTATGTGTGTGTGTGTGTATGAACGCAGATTTCTTTCTCATTGGAAACAACACAATCCAGAAGATATGAGGGCAATATCTTCAAAGATCTGGGGAAAAAAAAATGTCAATCTGGAAGACTTTACCAGTGAAAATATCTTTCAAAAATGAGGGCAAAATAAAGACATTTTTAAACACAAAAAAGCTTTAAAAATGTATCACCAGCAGACATGCACTGTAACAAATGTTGAAGGAAATACTTGAATGAGAAGGAAAATAATACTGCATAGAAATTTGTGTTAATAGGAATAAAGAACACCAGAAATGGAAACTACACCAGAAGTGTAAATTTGTGTTTATAGGAATGGAAATATAAAGAATTTTTGTCATATTTTCAAAGTATCTTTAAAAGATAACTGATTGTTTAAAGCCAAAAAAAAAAGTAGCAATGTGTTGTGGGCACATAACATTTTAGGACCTTAAATCTATGACATTAATAGCACAAGGGCTGGGAGGGGAGAAATGGAAATACACTGTGGTAAGGTCTTATACTGTATGTGAAGTGGTATAACATCACTTGAAGGTAGATGGTGATATGTTAAAGATGTATACCATAAACCATAAATGAAGCTACTTAAATAACAAAGAGATACAGCTAATAAGCCAATAAAGCAGATAAGATTAAATCATAAAAATATACTCAATAAATTTAAAGAAGACATACTGAACAAATAAATACCAAAATAGTGAAGCCAACATATTAATAACCATATCACATCACATTAATAATCATACCATAATACAACAATTAAAAAGGAGAGATTGTTAGATTGACTAAAAAGCAAAACCAAACTATACAAAGACACACATAGGCTAAAAGTAAATATATAAAATGATATACCATGCTAACACTAATCAAAAAGAAATCTGTAATAATGTATTATATTAACAACTAATATTAATATGAGATCATGTGGTATAAATATACCTTAAATAAATGCAATAAAATTTATATTTTTAAAAAAATATTAATATTGGACAAAGTAGAATGCAGAGCCAAGAATACTTCTAGGAGTAAAGAGAGTTATTCATAATGTTAAAGGGAAGAACATAATAATACAAAGGTATATGCATCTAAAAACAGAACTTCAAAATACATAAAGCACAACTACAGAAAGAAGAGAACAAATCCACAATTATAGTTAGAGATTTCAACACCTTTTTCTCAATAATTAACAAAAGTAGAAAAAATATAAAGGATATAGAATATTTAAATAACACTATCAATTATCTTGACCTGATTGACATTTATAGAATCCTCTACCCACCAACAAAAGCATACATATTCTTACCTTTTTCTCAATAATTAACAAAAGTAGAAAAAATATAAAGGATATAGAATATTTAAATAACACTATC
This sequence comes from Galeopterus variegatus, assembly GCF_000696425.1. Lineage (NCBI taxonomy): Eukaryota > Metazoa > Chordata > Mammalia > Dermoptera > Cynocephalidae > Galeopterus > Galeopterus variegatus. Next base: position 111,438 of record NW_007727249.1, read on the forward strand.
AGTTATCTTGACCTGATTGACATTTATAGAATCCTCTACCCACCAACAAAAGCATACATATTCTTTGTGAGAACATATAATTTTTACCAATATCATTCATATTGTGAGCCGTAAGTCAAGTTTCACCAAATTTAAAAGAACTGAAGTAATACAAAGTATGTCCTCAGGTGACAATGTAATTAAACTAGAAGCCAATAACAGAAAAACATATTTAAAATTCCCCAAATATTTGTAAATTAAATACACTGGTAAATATCGCATGGGTCAAAGAAGAAATCAAAGGGAATATAAGAAATTATTTTGAATAAGAAAATGGAAACACAACATTGAAAATATATGGGATGCTGCTAAAGCAGTACTTAGAGGGAAATGTATAGCACTAAAAACATATCACAAGAAATAAATGTCTCAACGTAATGACCTCAACTTTACTCTGAGAAACTGAAAAAGAAAAGAGTGAGTTAAATCCAAAATAAGCAGAAAAAGTCAAAACAGAAACCAATTAGGTAGGAAAAAAAAAGAAGAGAGAAAATCATGAAACCAAAGTTGTTCCTTTGAGAAGATCAATAAAATAGATAAACAGCTAGCAAAATTGATCAGGACATAAAGAATAAGGAAACAAACTACCAATATCAGGAATGAGAGAGATTACATCACTAGATATTAAACTGATTAAAAAATAAGTATTTGAACAACTTTATGCTAATAAACTTGACAATATAAGTGAACTGGACAAATTCCTTGAAAAACACAAACTATAACAGCTCACTCAAGAAGAAATAGATAACCTGAATATTTCACTATCTATGAAAGAAATTAAATTTGTAGTTAAAAACATTACCAAAAGAAAACTCCAGGCCCAGCTTACTTTATGAGTAAATTCCACCAAACATTTAAGGAAGAAATGATATCAATATGACACAAAATCTCTCTAAAATTAGAAAAGGAGGAAATGCTTTCCATCTACTTCTATGAGGTCAGCATTACTCTGGTACCAACATCAGAAAAAGGCATTACAAGAAAGAAAAATGACAGACCAAAATCCTTCATGAGAAAAAGTTTAAAACAAAATTTAAGAAATTGAAATAAAAAATATATAAGGATAATACATCATGACCAAGTGGAGTTTATCTCAGGAATGCAAGCTTAGTTTAACATTTGAAAATCAATCAATGAAATTCAGCATACTAACAGATTAAAAAAAAATCACCTCAATAAATGTAGAAAGATCATTTGACAAAACCCAGTGTCCATTTATGATAAAAACAGAAAGTATATCAGTTACTCCCTGGGCATGGGGGACAGGGAGCCAGTGCATAGCAGGGAGGGAGGGAGGAAGCCTTACAAAAGAACATAAGGAAACCCTTGAGGATGGTAGATGTATTCATTTTGTTAATTTTGGTGATGATTGTTACATGGGTATATATGTGTGTGTGTATATATATATACACACATATATGTATGTGAAATTTATCAAAATATGCACTTTAAATATGTGTAATTTGTATGCCAATTATACCCCAATAAAGCAGTTTACATTTTTAAAAAAATTCTTCTAAATAATCTTGATTCTGATCTCTTGAATAGCCAAGGTGTCAGACTTGGAAGTGAATAAGCTATCTTTAACTTAAAACCCAGTTGAGCCTTGATGACTCTAGCCCCAGTCACTACTAACTGCAACTTTAGGAGATACCTCAGGCAACAGCCACCCAGCTGAGCCCAGTCAACCTCCAGATCTATGACCCACTAGAGTTTATTTTTAATCCACTAAATTTTCAGGTGATTTGTCACACTGCAATATATAACCAAGACAGTGAGTTTCAAACTTTTATTAGTTTGTATTTTGTCAGTCAAGCCTCTTTTATGTACGGGATCTTGTGGGTAAGCTGAATATAAGAAACAGATTAAAGTAAAACTGCTTTGGTTAAAGTAGAAGTAGCAGCACCTAGGTTCCTACCTGTGAGTGATCCGGGGAGCACCTCTTTGTGACCCACCCCCACACCAGAATGTCTCCTTTCTCAGATGGGGAACTGAGAACAAAAAGACTGACACACACGTTACCGATTTGTGACCAAACCCTAGGTTTCTTTACTCATAACTAACTCTACCATGCTGTTGAAAATAGAAAAATGTGGAAAGCATATGCAAAGTATCAATTATTAAATCAGATTAAAAGAATGAAGTAAAAAAAGGCCAAAAAAGCACAATGTATGTATTTTGACAAACCTAAGCACAAATCAAATTTTTACCCAAGATGAAAGGAAATATTGGATATCTGATCTGACATTTCCACTAATGTTCATTAATATTGGTTTTCCTCAATACATATTGGCCATTTTTGTGTTCCTGACACTTGAAACAACCCAGGGAATGAAATTCAGATATGCTCAATCTGAAATGAAAAGAATTTACGAGTTCCAGAGAATAAAAACACCACACCCTGCATATCCTGCCAAATCTCCTGAAGGCTGAGGGAATATCTAATTCTCCTGAAGAGGCCTCTTTCCCTTTATTTTTCTTTTTTGTTCTAGTGGTGCAAAAATGGTGTAATAAATTCTGTGATAATGGCCTTCCTTACAGTATATTGTAATCAAATGCTCCCTTTTCAATCTCTGCTTTGGAGTTGAGATGATTGTGCTGATAAGTAGTAAAGAAAACAGATCTATAAGAGACACACTTCCAAATAACATGATGAATTTATTTCAAAATAGCATGAGTCCTAAAAACAAACACAGCTAAATTATACTGCAGAACTTGGCTATAAATTTCAGTGATGGTTCCCTGAACTACAGCAATAGGAATAATGTTTTTATGGTAAAAAATTTGTTTTGCTTAACACTGAGTTGAGAGACCATTTCACTAACACAGGTGTGACTTAGGATGGCAAAAGAGCCAGCCCTGTGCACAGTGAAGCTGCCATTCTCTAAGTAAAAATTACAGTCCTAGGTTCTGTACTATCATTTCATCTCAAGCTGATATTCACAAATATTTGGTCCCCTCCTTGGTATCTTTATTAATATTATTATGGACAAATTATAATTGTATATAGCTACTTGGTATCTCACTACCCCATTTCTGCAGCTGCAATTGAGTTCCAAAGTTACACAGCAAGAATTATTTTGTAGATTTTTTATTAGAGCAAGCTAAATGAATACAAAAGCAGAATTATCAACTTTTCAAACTAAAATTAAAAATTATAAACAATTTATAAGTGGTTTCTTTTTAAAAACTTTTCAATCATTTACTGCTTCTACCCAGACCAAGAATATTTTCAAAGCATGAATGAAGTGGGATGCAAAGTCAGTAATGTCAGTGCACTTATTTTATCTTCCAGAATATATGAGGACACGAAACTTAGTCCTGTGTATCAATTGCTTTTTTAAAATACGCATGTTTGAAAGGGAAGTGTAAAAAATCAGTAATGCAGTAGGGTGAATAAATAAAACTTTAGCTTTCAAAATAAAACCGTTAAGCAAATAAATCATTTGTTTGAATGCTTCAGATTTAGTAGTATGACAAGGATACTTCTAAAAGTTCATGGAAAAATAGAATTAAAAGATAATACAAATGTTCCCATGAAATTTTTGAAGTACTCTCATGTAAACAAGTCTCATTAATCAGTCTTGTGGTCAAAGCTTTTATATCACTTCTCTTTCAAATCAGTAGAGAACATATTTCTCTTGCCTATGCTTTGAAAAAAAATCCTAATCAAAATTAAAAATAACAGTACAAATCTCTTAAAATCCAAAAAATTCACAAAAACATTACAGTATGTTTAATACTATTAACTATCCTGTAATGTAAGAACTGCTTGGGCATTTTACCAACATTTACAACAACATAGAACTATAAGAGAAACTGAGCCTCCTGTCTTCAGGTGTGTAAACATCTAAACCTATTAATTCTCAATGGAGATGAGCGATGGAAAATAGAATAAGCTAAAATTATTTTTCAAACTAGGCACACTCCCTCTCTCTATCAGAATAGGGATGGGGAAAATGTGAATGCTTGGAAAAACTCCTTAACTTTATCAGATAATTAGCCCTTCTCATCTTGTTAAACCCCCTTCTTAAGAACTTCTTGGCTAGCCATCTTTATGACGATCTCTACAAATAACGATTCAATAATAATAATGATAATGATAATAAAATAATGCCAATACCTTATATGAAATGTCACTTTGCTATTTATGAAGTCTTTTAATTATCTCATTCAAGCCTTACATGAGCTCTATGAAATAGTCCTGGTGGCTGCTATCATCCCATTTTACAGCTGAGGAAAATGAAGTTCAAAGAAGTGAAGGGTTTTTCCCAGAGCTGGGGAAAAGAATTTAAAGTTATTTGAGGCTCAGTCCAGTTCTCTTTCCCTTGTACAATACAGTCTCCTTGTATCATAATGAGATGGTGCTCTCTAAGTTTGAAAAAAAAAAAAAAAGTTGTTTTGACTTAAATGTAAGTCAATTTCTCCATTTAGTTCCCTTTCATACAATTCCAACTTCTGGGTTAAGACTTCTGAAAACATGAATTGAAATAAGGAATTTCTCTCCCCCAACACATAAAATTTGAGCAAAATGTAGATGTAAGGACACTCCTAGGCATAGATTGACCAAGGCAACCAAACAAGGAAAGGATGTAACCTAATGACATATTTCAAAAATGTATGGCTAGGGAAAAAAAGAGAAGATTCTAAGAGAAACAAGAGACAGCTGGTTTGACTCAGCTATTAACCCTAAGCTCAGCCCCAAAAGTCATATTAGACTGGAGAAATGAATAGAATAAAAAGTACTGAGATTCAAACTCTTGCTCAGAGAGGAAATCACATTCAATACAGTGGAAATTGAGTCAAGAAGTCTTCCACACCCTAACAGAGTCAAGCCTGGATAGAACTGATCAAGCAAGAAGAAAATGGAAGTAAATGTAATGGAAACTCTGAAAACATACTACAGGAAAAAAAGGAAGGGAGAGAGGAAGGAAGGAAGGAAAGATAGAAAAGACTTAGAAGGAAAACCAACTTAAGGGCCAGAAAAAAAGTATTGACATTTGTTTTATGCTATAGCATAAGTTAATGAGAATATGAATTTGGTAAAGCGTGAGCTCAAAGAGAAGATATTAAAACTAAAGAATGAGATTAAAAGGAAGATTTGACTGAAGCTATATTATTACAGAACTAATCAATAACATAAGGGTTGGCAAAGAAAAATAGACACCACTGCATATGAAATCTTATAAGACAAAATGTGAATTCAATTAGAATAACACTAATAAATGAAGAAAAAATAAAATATTAAAATCATAAATAGTGATAATTACTATCTCTGTGCTAGATGAACTACAAATGAAGCAGAAGCTGTGGTGAAAGATACAATAGCAGAAAATCTCCATACCCTCACCTCGAGTGAAGGAAAAAACTGGACATGCAAATCAGTTCTAAGAGAATTTGATATGGAAGGCTCAATATAAACACTACCTTAGTTAGTCACTGAACATCAAGGACAAAGAAAGCATTAGATGTCCAGTAAAGCATATAACCTACTGTGATAGTTAATTTTATGCAACAACTTGACTGGGTCACAAGGTGCCCAGACATTTGGCCAAACATTATTCTGGGTGTGTCTGTGACAGTGTTTCTGGTTGAGATTAACATTTAAATCTGTAGGCTGAATAAAGTAGATTGACCTCCCCAATGTGGATGGGTCTCATCCAATTAACCATAGACAAGAATAGAACAAAAAGGCTGAGTAAGAGGGAATTCCTCCTGCCTGATTGCTTGAGCTAGAACATTGATCTTTTCCAGCCTTCAGACTCAGACTGAAACATTGGTTCTTTGGGGGCCTCAAGCCTACTGGCTTTTAGACTGAATTTACAACATTACTGCTCTTGGTTCTCGGGCCTTCGGATTCAGACTCAGACTGGAAGCACACATTGACTCTCCTGGGTTTCTAGCCTGCTGACTGCAGATCTTTGGGCTCCTCAGCTTCCATAGTCACATGAGCCAATTTCTCATAGTAAATCAATCTCTCTCTCTCTCTCTCTCACACACACACACACACACTCACACTCACACAGTATTGGTTCTCTGGAGATCCCTAACACACCTACAAAGATGAAAAAGTCAGACTGACTTCGTATGTCTCCGTAGTAACATACAATGGCAGAAGACTACAGAAATATACACAAAATTCTAATGAAAGAAACTGTGACTCAAGAGCACTGATTTAGTCATGACGTCTTTCTAGTATAACGACAGTGGCAGACAACGTGAAAGAACCAGGGAGCAGCACCAATGTGCCCTTCTTGAAACAAAGTCTGACAATAAAATCTAAACAAATAAGCAAGTAAGGATCAGCGAAGCTACGGTACACAGACTAGTGGGGAATATCTCTTCCACTTAAACAAAGAAATTATACAAAAACAATAGAAATAATAATTGTATAATATAAACATAAATCTGGATAATCAGAAAATAATATACCTAACAGCAAATGAGAGATGGGCAAAGTAGAGATGGAAGAAAGACAGTGTTAATATTCTCATTTTATGCCACTAAAATGGGGGGGGGGGGGAATACTTAAATGTTCTTCACAACCTCTTCTATAACCGGCAAAGTAGAGATGGAAGAAAGACAGTGTTAATATTCTCATTTTATGCCACTAAAATGGGGGGGGGGGGGAATACTTAAATGTTCTTCACAACCTCTTCTATAACCTGAGAGGGATGGATATTTTAGGAAACATCCCTAGTAAAAAAGAAACATTTTTTTGAAGTTCAGCAATTCCTTCAGTTGCGTTTCATCTAATTCTTCTTCTATAAAACGCAATGGTGTTCATTGAGAAATAGCACCTATATCATGATGTCATTTTTATAAAATATAAAATTTCAGAGTATGCATAGAAAGATGCAAGTCCATTCAGTGTTAACTATGGCAATTTCTGGGTGGTGGCATTCTTGATGATTCACTCTTACTTTTCATTTTTATTTTCCTAAATAGTTTGAATTATTGTTTAAAACATTTAAGCAGTTTTTCTTCTTTTAAAAAAATACTAGAAGCTAATATGCAAAGATCTTAACAGTAATGGAAGTATATCTAATTGTTCCTTACTTTTAAAAAATAAATTTCCATTTATAAAAATAGCAAGTTGCTCCCTAGCTATCTTCTTGCTATTAAAAATTTAACACAGTGATTACAAAGAATGACTCAAAATTCTTTCATGCACTCTTCCCTGCACTCTCTCTCAATGGAGAAAGCTAGAAAATCTTTAGAAGTAAGAAGATTCGACCTTTCATTCCCTCCCACTTGAAACATACATGACTGCAACATCTGCATTTTACTTCAGTAGTAAATAAGTGAAAATAAGCCAGACATTGCCTTCAACAGGGCAAAAATATGTGTGGACAGTGGCAGCAGGGTTGAGTACTTTCACTTTTTTGAACAGAAACCTCGGTTTGAATACTGACGCTAATTTTCTAGCTGTGACCTTGGCAAGTTCTTCTTTCTGATTCTCAAGGGATAAGACCACAGAACATAGTATGTGATGGTAAGAATTAAACAGACAATATGTGTAAATAAAATAGCACGTTAGATCCTCGGTAAACGGTAGCTATTATTATTTTCAAAATAATTTTAATTATTTTATTAAATCAAAAGGAGGGATCTGGAGGAAGGACAAAATTGGAGAACACTCTAGAATCCTCTCCAAAAGCAGCTTTTCCCACTTCCATGACATCTATTAAGTTTTTAGTGTCTAGGGCAGGAGTTTGCAAGGGAGCTGAGAATGGCCAGTCCCAACAATGAAAAGTAGTAGAAGTCTCCTTTCTCCCCGGCACTTTGTAGACCCACATACAGCTTGGTCTCTGCTCATTATTTCATATCAGCTTTGTAGCATGTGTCTGGATTCATTTTTATGAGCTCTTAGAGTATATCATTTACCAAGTTGTAAAGTGCAATCAGCTTGTCTGACCTCGCAGAAACCAGGTTCATGAGATTGTGCTAAGCCTTTTCAGGTGAATGAATGACCAGGCTGAAAACCCCTCCTCTCCCTGCACTGAACCATGGCACTCCAGGGCGTAGCTCTGCTTCTATCACTGGACCACAGAAATGCTTTCCTGTCCAGCCCTAAGAGCTATGCACACTTCCCCTCTGTCTTCTGAGGAAGGCATTTACAGGGCACATGCAGCTGTCCAAAGAGGAACAATTCCTTAAACAGTGCACTTTAGGCTTGGCTTTTGTGAAAGAAGAATAAACATGAGATTTGTAGAGATTCAAGATAAGAAAATACTGTGTTCCGGCTACAGGTCAAAGTCCAGTCATCCTGAGTCATCAGCACTGAGTTTATCAGGGCCTTCTCTCGGGCTCTGGGCCTAAACCTGCGTTAGGCTGGAGAGCAGGCTCTCCCTGCACAGGAGCTGATGGACCGCGTGTATGAGAACTAGGTCCAGGAACGCCAGGATGATTTCCCCCTTCCCATTTGGATCTTTATCTTCTGTTATTTTGATAGGAAGGAGAAGCAAAGTACTAACATACTTAGTACCGCTTTACTAGGCACCCTGCAAAAAATCTGAACTCTCAGTTCTATGCCAAAAGTTGATGTGGGCCGGGCTGCAGGCCTGAGCAGGGAAGGCCGCAGAGGATTCCCACAAGCCTTGCTCCCATTTCTCCCACTGCACGCGTCTCCCCCCAGAATGGGGAGCTCTTCAAGGGCACAGTCGCCGCTTTATTTCCCTTTAAGCTGTGCAATGTCTGGAACTAACGGAGGCTCAATAAATGCTCAGTGAATAAAACAAAGGGATTAATATGGAGATAATTACAATAACTTTCCAAATGGATTCCTCACTCCCAGCCTCGTCCTTCTAAGCCACTCTGTGTTGTATGGCCAGCTTCCTCCCCTCCAAATATTTCATTCCCTCAATCAAAACTCCTCATGGGGCTTCTTCTCTTTGAGTTCCTGGGTACCTACCAGACTCGCCCATCAGCTCCTGCACACTCTGCATGTTCCCACTGCAAGTTGTTCTGTTCTTCTGGAACCTCCCTTCGTCCTGTCCCTGCACGTCCAATTTTTGTCTCCCTGGGTTTTGAGAGGTCCTCAATAATGACAGTCACTGATATGTGGGAAATTAATTTCTCCTCTTTTGTTATACTCTTCAACTATAGGGCTTAGGGCAGCAACAGCCTTTGTGACTTAACGAAGAACTCTGATGGGGCAACCTCTGTGTGATGTTTGATTATAGGAATAGCTTCTGTATTAGTCAAGGTTCTCCAGAGAAACAGAACCAACATGATATGGAGAGACAGAGAGAGATTAATTTTAAGGAATTGACTCGTGCAATTATGAGGCTTGATAAATCCAGAATCTGTAGGTAGGCTGGCAGGCTGGAGACCCAGGGAAGAGTCCAAAGGCAGTTACTGAGAGAATTCCTTCTTACCCGAGGGAGGTCACTCTTTGTTCCCCTAAGGCCTTCAACTGATGGGATGTAAGCCACTACGTCATGAAGGATAATCTGCTTTACTCAAAGCCCACTGGTTTAAATGTTAATCTCACCCAAAACACACCTTCACAGAAACATCCAGAATAATGTTTGACCATATAGCTGGGCACCATGGCCCAGCCAAGCTGGCACACAACATTAACCACCACCGCTTCTAAATGCCCACCACAGCCTCCTCCCACCAGCACCGTTCCCAACCACAAAAGGGGAGCTTCTCCTGGCCCTCAAAGTTCTCTCACTTTTATTCTATAGTCAGCACCAAAACTAGCCCCATGAATATTAGCCTCCTCCCATAAAATATGGGCACAGAAAAACAGAGGGCTTCAGAGGATGGATGGGGTGAAGGTTCCCCTTAGCACAGCTGAGATACACCCTTGCTTTCAAGAATAATATTAAGAGGAGTAAAAGGAAATGATTAAAGAAAGTTCAAACAGCACAAGGCACCAAGTTTCTAAAGAACAAATTTCTGGTTCAATGACTGCCTGTTAGTGTATAGGCACGGAGTCCTGGCTTCACACTATACCTACCGAGGAACCAAAAGGGTTGAGACATCTGCAGACAGACCTTCCTGGGAAGGTAACAGGTTAGGTAGTCAGAGTTTAAAGTCCAGCCAGAACCCTATTCTTATCTCATTGTCAGTTGTTATAGAAGGAAATAGTCCAGGCACAGAGATGCCTTCTCTTCTTCCAGTCGTGAGTTATTTCCTTATAGTTCTTTTCTAACTAGTCTTACCCTTAAAATAGGAGCTCGAGAGCAAACCTGTGCCATGTTTACCCCAGGCCTGAATAGACCATGGCTTACATTCTTATTGGCACGAGATGGGGGAGATTTGGACACCTGCAAGGTAATGACCCGTAAAGTTTTCATTCATATACAATCATTCTCCTTATATGGTTGAGCATAAATTCAGCTACTGTGGGCTTGGGGATTCTGCCGAGAGGCCACTGCAATATGTGCATAGTGTGTATATTCACAGTGCATAATACAGAGTACACACACCTACAGAATTATCTACCTAGCACATCTTTTCTAAGAATTTATTTCCTTCTCAGCACCACCGTCCCCGCACCCCCAACTCCTCCTCTCCCACATTTTTGCCACCGGAGCCACCACACATGTACATTGAGGGCCCTGCTCCCTGGCTGTTGGTTCATCCACAGGTTAGTGCTGGACTTCAGCCGGGCCACAGTCCTTCTTTGTGACTCACAGCCAAGGGATGAAGTGCAAGTCAAACTAATCTCTCTCCAGTGGCTCCACACTTCAATACAAAACTCAGGTACTGCTGTCAAACAGGTCTTCCGCTCAGTGGAGAAAGCCAGTCTGAAGTGAGAGAGAGTGAAGCAACATTCAGAGAGGAACATGAGAAGAATCCTGACAAGCTTCTAGCTCCTGGCTTTAAGTATTCATAACCCAGCTCCATGTCTGCTCTTTCTGTGTCTTGGTTATTCAATGCTTCCTAGAATTCTATGAAAAAACAAACCAAAATATAGTATCCTCCCAATAAATTGCCTTCTTGCATAAGGTAGTTAGTTTATGGTGGGTTTCTAACATCTGCAACCAAAACATCTTAAATATTTTATAATGTGGCACTTCTCAATGCTCAGATTGTGTCCTGATAAAATATCACCTGATTGCTGGGGCAATTAACTGAGATGATTAATGTAGAAGTGCTTTGTTATCTGTAAACATAATTCATGGATGTGATTCTTCTGAAGTTCTTATATTCAATTAAATGGGAATAAATATTTCTGTTTAAAGAACAAAGGGTTTGTCTTGCTTTATAATTTTCTTACTTTTTCATAATTTTTGTAATATGTTACCACTTTTTGCAGTCTTGAGGGCTATCTACTATGCAGTCATCTTTCAATTAACACTCAGGACCCTGACTACAAAAACAATGTATGTTTTATAAGTACAATAATAACATTTGTAGAAAAGCCTATTTTGGTACTTCTACCTATAATACCTGGACTCTTAGGGATCTGGGAAGTCAGCAAGATATCCTGGGGGCTATTTTTAATACTTTTAAACCTCTAAAGACAATGGTACATGCACCAAATACCCATATACTCAAGTTAAATATAACATTGTATATCTTTGCTTTGGACTAGAATTAGATCAACTCAGTCTGGCAACTGACTAGCTCACATTGCTCAAACATTCTGATTGGCTGTTGGTGATACCACAGGCATCCCTCTGATGAAACTCAGGGATCAGACTGGGATCAGACGGTAATATCCAAACAGAACTCCCACAGCAGAATTGACCTGCGGGTGAGTACAGGTTGACAGCCAAAATTAAGGAATCTGTAGTAATGAATATTGCCTATACACTGCTATGTTTACATAACTTTAACATAACTGTAAGGAGACAAATATGGTTTTATTTATTAGAAAAAGCTTTCAAAACATGAGATAAAAGGAGAGACAACAAAAGGAGTCTTGGGTGATCAAAAGAATGGTAACTTCTGGTCTACAATATTATCTAGAATGACGATTCCCTAGTCATGTTCCCTAGCATATTTATAACAGAGTTATAAAAAGAAGAATTAATATAAAAGGGTCTGCTATACTTGGGCAACACTGAGTCAAACAAACTTGTTTTGCTGCATGATTTCTCAGAGCCTTTAACATCTTTGTACTTTGTGATTCTCCATGTCCCAAACAATCTGACTAGGGAACTGTTCCTTTTTTGAGGCATTTTATGAGACTGGCATTCCATGAAACATACTTTGCGAAAAGCTGGTCAAACAAACTCTCATGGAGTGCCTCCTATTTTCATTAAGTGCCTCACGTATAGCTTTATAAACAGACCTGGCCCTGTCAGTTGGCAGAATATATAAAATTAGAGGAGCTTTACACACCACCAAAAGATCTCTCCCACATCCTATCAAACTGCCTTCATTTCTATCATTAAAGTGCCATTTATTTAGTTCTTGAATACTTTTTGCTAATCTAATGCCCAATATAGATGCTCCTGAGAAAAGAAACAAATTAGACCAAATTTCCTCAAGCATTTCCAGGAAAATACCTGTAATGGCAGAGCAGGATGAACTGATAACCCTGAGGATCCGAGTGAACTAAGCCTGAAGCAGCTGAAAACTCAATATTTATATCAAGTCTCCTATTGGATTTAACACTCACACAAATTTAACATTCTACACCATAATACACTCAAGTTCACTTTAACATAAAACTGTTTTAAATGACTTGGGTACTGTCAGAAGATGTGCCAAGTTATAGCCTGTGGCTGCAGGTAACCCTGTGACACGCTGTCTGGCTGGATGAGGAACAAGCCATGGGGAAGGGGCACGGGTAGGGCCTCAAGGAGGAAGTCAGAGTCCCCATAAGAGAGGACGACACTGGAGGGGGCGGCAGGGCAGTGCCAAAGCATGGGTTCAAAGTCAGAGACACGTGTGCGATTGTGATCAGGGAGCAGGAGAAGGGGACAGAGCTGAGAAACGGTGCTGCGGGAGCCAGTCCCAGTTCTCCCTCGGTGGGTTCCATTTCCGTTTCTTTCTTCGGATCAGGAAGGCTGCTCAGTGCCCGCAATAACCTTTCCCTCCACTTCCTCTTTCCTTTTCTGCTCCTTAACCTCGTTTTGTTGCCCCTCCTCCGTTCTCTGTATTTCCTCCTCTACTCTCCCCCTAATCCAAATAAGATTTATTAGTGGGGGTCGGGGGGAGGTAGTGAGACGTGGGTGAACGGGGTGACCAGGATCAAAGTTTTGCCACCTCTTTTTGAAGAAGGAAACAGTTTCAGTTCCTCTAATTTCATGCCATAAAAATTACATGGAAGTGAACACAATGGTGAAGGGGGAGAAAGAAAGAACATTCCACCGCTTCTTCTGCACTTTGTAATAACTGGTATTGACACCGGTGCTGGAAGTGGCTTTCAACATCTTCGAGTTTTAGTGGTTTTCAAGCTTTTGAAATTGAGGAACATTTCATCATCTTGACTTATTTGGAAAAAAGAAACATAGTATACATGTTTTCTAGTGTACAGATGTAACCATCATGCTCAATAGTCAGGACCCATGAAACAACTGAAAATGACTTTGCTCCTTTCTCCCCATTGCCCCTGCATACCCACTCTTTGAGGCTGGTGCATCCACTTTTGTTGGATACAATTTAGTGCAGCTTCTCTGGTCCCTCTTAGATTTAAAGAAGAAAGTCCTTCATTCACTGTTTTCCTTCAAACGGTTCCTGTTCGGTTATTAATCTGATGAGTCCAGTGTAGCAAGAACCCTGAGCTCTTCAAAGCCTGTCTTCTACCTTCCTCAGTTAGGACTGCTGTAAGCTGTGCTTCAGCAATGGGAATGGGGCTTTGGGCTGGTTTATTCTTTAGCTTCTCACCTTTTTCTTCTACCTGTTTTGCCCCAGCTAATGAATGGATTTTCTGACACCTCCAAGATTAAAAAGTCAGGAAAACAGAGGAGACAAAGAGGCAAGAGAAGTCTTCCTCGTCGGGTGCTGCCATGGGTGGCACTGGCATTCTCTGGGCCTCATAAATGTATAAAGTTGGCTCTTTCTCTCAGGGGTGTTTCATAAATTCTTGGGAGACTCCATGACTCCTGTAAACTTTCATTTGCTGTTTTTGTGACATTCGTAAGTGAATGTCTTCAGACTGGTGACTAATGAGTCCCATCAGTCCCTTCCTCCAGCCTTTTTCTAGTGAGGTCTTCTTGCTGCCCTGGGTAGCTCTCTTAGATGGAATCCGAGGCAACTGTTAGATAGCTCTTTCTCTTTCTTAGACTGCATCTGGTACACAGAAGCACACACCTTTGACCTTCCACTCAAAGGGAGTAGTTACTTCCTAAAGCACAGTCCTTCACTGCACCCACACAGCCTCCTGCTCTAGGTTCCCCTCAACTGCAGGGACACAAATCCAGTACTCCAAGTGGCCTCCCTGATCCCTTTTCACTGGTTGTGGGGTAACGGAAAAGCACCCCCTTTTCCCTTCTCTAGGGTAAAGGGTGCTGATAGCACAGTGACGACTCTCTCTAAACATCTAAAACTCTTCCAATTTCCAACTATTCTTGCCCTCTTCAACTTTAAACTCTTTGTAATCCAAAGTGGGTAAGGGTTAAAGATTGCAAAACTAGTTTTCAACAACTTTTTGTTGGTTCTGCCTAGTCGTTCTCCTATAATATATTTTCAGTTCACATTTGTAACACTTGAACTACAATGCTGTTTAGATGAACTCAGGAATTTGAAAACAGGAGTTAAGAATGATTGTTGGGGTCAAAGGTCAGTCTCCACCTCCATGAAATCAGTCAGGCATTTGCAGAACCTTTGAAACAGCTGCTGACAGACACTAGTCTTGTTCATGCTTTTGCTTCTAGAAATGAGGAATCTGAGGCTGGATGAGTCGAGAGATTTTCTCAATTATATAATTTTTCTATAATTATTTTTCAATAATTATAGGCAGAGAAAGATGACCAAATCATGGTCCCTTCATGCCTACTCCTGTAAATCTATTACCGCATGGTCTTGGCCAGATCTCGACTCTCAGGAAAATGTATAGAATGTGTATAGGTTGGGCAGCCCCGATGGCGCTACAGTTAGAAATCTGGCTTCAAATCCTGTCTCTTTCACATACCCCCTCAGTGATCCTGGGCAAAACTCTTGTCCGTTCCAAGCCTTTTTTTTCTATCTGTACAATGACATTGATAATAGCATGAAGGACAAAATGGGAAATTTATAGGAAAGTACTTTTTAGACAGCTATGTCTTAGGCAAACACTGGTTATTATTATTATTATGGTATGGGGGGCGGGTGACCATGGTTTGTTCAGGAGAATCTTGTTCTTAGAATTTTTACAAGATTTATTATAAAATCACTAATGCGTGACAGTGTTTAGTCATAAGAAATGCATAACCTAAACAAGTTCCAGAAGTTTTTCACATAACCCTTATGCAACTGTAAGTCTATTACTTTTCCTATTAAAAAATATTTTAGAAAGAGTGGTATGCATGTTATACTAATCTTATAGTAAGGTACGGGTGTCACAACATGCCTGAGCAAAACAGTGTCCAGAGTAAGAGAACTTTGACCTCCCATGAGGCTATGGAAGAGGACACAGCTTTTCTCTGAAGAAATTTTCTACAACAGGCCACTTCAGTGCCACAGGGTGCCTGAAAGTCTCTCTAACACACAGAGGAAAAATACATACCAGGTGGCTCTCCCAAAAGGAGTCCCTGGAACTAATCAATGTCAAAGACACAGAGAAAGTCAGGACAGGCAGGTCAAGTAGTGTCTTACTGAGGCTCAGAGAGAAGGCTGCTGGCATAGGCTTTTTCAACAAGCAGGAAACCACGCCCTTTATCCTTGCTTGATCTCTTTGGATTACAAAATACTGTATATGCAATGCTCTTGTCTGACCCAAGAGCCTTCCAGAAAGAGGGAAGGTGGAGGAGAGGAGGAGCTCTTCACAGGGGAACAAACTTTAATCTTCATTTTCTGAGAAAAGTAAGAGAGATCAAAGGAAAGGGCTCTACTTGGACTGGAAAACTGTAGTCACCTTCCAATTTCAGCCTTCCTAGAGAGGAGTATATGGCCAAGCTTAAATTTGTTTTTATGTTTACTAAAAGCCAGAGAAGCAGGTTTGAAATCAACCATGAGCACTGACCTAAATGGGAGACAAACGCCTGGGTGCAACATGATGTAATATAAGACAGTAAACCAGAGGGGATGGTGGTCCAGTTAACTCTACAACAGGCAGCCCTGATCCATTTATTTCTGCTGCTTAGAGCCATTTTATTTTGGATATTTTCTTAACATAATCATACATGTACATGCTAAATCATTTGTGCTTTCTACCGTGATTTAAAAGAACATGTTCAGGGCTAGCTAGCTGGTTAGCTCACTTGGTTAGAGTGTGGTGCTGATAACACCAAGGCCAAGGGCTCGGATTCCTGCACCAACCAGCTGCCAAAAAAAAATTAATAAAATAATAAAGAAGGGCCGGCCCGGTGGCGCACTGCTACAGTGCGCCGCTTGGGAAGAGCAGCGGTGCTCCCGCCGAGGGTTCGGATCCCACGTACAGACCGGTTCCCGCTCACTGGCTGAGCGAGGCGCGGGTGCAGCACCGAGGGTTGCGATCCCGTTGCCGGTCCCGGTCCGGTACGGGCGCGACACTGAGGGTTGCAATCCGTTGCCGGTCACGAAAAAAGACAGAAAGAAAAAAAAAAAATAATAATAATAATAAAGAACATGTTCAATGGAGTCATGCAACTTTTCTGTTTTTTATTTAAAAAGTTATTTTTCCTTTAGTACTATGTATAGAGGCTCTGAGGACCACCACTCTTACTAGTCTACAAGTCTAGTAGTATACGAGTCTAGTAGTCTATGAATCTAGTCATTCTATACTGAAAGGCCAAGCTGGGCTCAGCCCAGATACTGTGCAATTTATTCAGGGAGACTTTTGACCATCCAGGCCAGATAGGATTGAGTGCAGGTAAATGGGGAATGGAGACAGCAATGGGAATTCTGGACAGTGGCCTTGAGAGATAAAATCTGCATTCGGTCAGTATCCATTTGCCAAGTTGGGAGCCCACTCTGGATGTACTGCGGATTTATCAGACTTACTGAGCCATTGTCTCCCTTCCATGACGATGATCCTTTCCACTGGAGAAACAAGGCCTTAAGGATCTGTGTTCTCCCAGGGAGAAACCTAGTTCCTGGAATATAGTACTGGGACAGCAGACATTGAACAACTGTTTGATCATCAAACCCTAAATGTATTTTTTGTCTAATCATTCACCCTTCATTTACTTCTTATTTACCCCAGGGACTAGCACTGTACAGGCAGGAACTAGTGAGTAAATGAATGAATAAATGGATATGTTAATAAATGCCTATTGTCTGATTGTATATAAAAGCATCCGTGAATGTAATAGTGTTTTTCCCTAATGCTGTTTGCTTGAAATACGGTGCCATTGTTCATTATGTTAAATGCACCTTTATATTTGCAAGACTTTGTGTTATTTATAAAATGCTTTCACATGCATTATCTTATTTAATACTCACAGCAGTGCTATGAAATAGATTTTATTATTCCCCATTTTAGATAAGATAGGTGATTTGTCCAAAGTACACAATAAGCACAGAGTTGGACATGAACTTGAAGTTCTGACACATACACCTACAGCAGTCTTTTTCCCCAAGTTGAAAGGTGAGTGGGAGGCAAAGTTATATTCATTTGTAAACTGATGTTTGTTTCTGAAACAGTAGTAAGTAATGTGCAGTCTCCAAACTCCCAGTAGGCTCTCTCACCAGGCACCTGGCTTGTCACTGGCTATACCTGCTTTTGAATGCACAGCTGGTCTTACGCCTGGTCACTTTACAGGACTTGCATTTGACTATAGCTACCTGATAGCAAAACAACTAGTGAAAAGGGGGAAATTCAAACAATTAACAAGGTATTATTTTGTCTATACAATGACAAACAACCTTTGGGTTGATTTTTTGGTCTTTGAGATGAGTTGTTGTGTTCGTGTAGATAGCACAATTATTTCTTCTCCAGTTAAGTGTCAGCCCGCGACAAGGAAGCCAGCAGGCTTGAACAGCAGGAGTCAGTAGTAACAAACCAGGCCTCTGAGTGGGGCCTGCATCCCGAGGCCCTGGTGCTCTTCTCTGTCTAATGATCTGCGCTGCTGGCATTGCTGCTGCAGAGACGCTTAGTATCCTAGAGCTGGCAGGACCTTAGAAATCATTTCATGCAGTAGTTTTCAAACTTCAAAAAAATGGTATTGAAAATTTTATTTAAATGAAACCTAATATAGAAACACAATAAGCAAAGCAAATCCAAGCAGATTTGCTTTGGTTGAAGAGGAGATTAGATTGTGATAAGCCTGAGGGGCCCTTCCCCTCAGAGTGGTCCTTGAGACACCAACAGGGCCCTAGAAGTATGAAGAAACAGAGACCCAGAGACTAAGGTAAAGAACTGAGAAATCTGTTAATTTGGTTCTGTTATCCTTTGAATTTCTACGTTCCTCCTCTTAGATTCCCTTTAATTTCTTTCTGGATTCCAGTCTCCTCCTGTATCCATCCTATGTCCACTCACTTACACCTGCTCTCTGCATTCAGAACCACCCCAGGGGTCTAACTAAAGACCACCACTGCTGGGCCGGCCTGTGGCTCACTCGGGAGAGTGCGGTGCTGATAACACCAAGGCCACGGGTTCGGATCCCATATAGGGATGGCCGGTTCGCTCACTGGCTGAGCCTGGTGCTGACAACACCAAGTCAAGGGTTAAGATCCCCTTACCGGTCATCTTTTAAAAAAAAAAAAAAAAAAAAAAGACCACCAATGCTGAGAAGACATCATATTTCCCAAATTTCCAATGTCAGAAGAGTTAGCAGGACAAGATGCAGATTCTTAGAGTCCCTTCTTGGCGGTTCTGATTCAATTGGCTTGGGATAAAACCCAAAGGATTCTTCGGATCATTGAAGTTTGGGAAACACTTGCTGGATGGAATGGATCAAGGGTGTCCTTTTGCAGGGAAGGTAGAGTATACCTAGGTGGGCCATTCACCACCTGTAAAGCCAGACATCTAAGACGAAAAAGTTTTCTCTCTTCTTTATAACTGAGGAATGTCAGTTCTCCGGCCTAAAAGAAAAGTTTCAACCGAAAATATTTCCATTCATTTTTGAGCTGACGAGGTTTCAAGGTGCGCCAGTCTGTGACATTATGTTTGACTTGCTTGAGCAGAAAGATAGATTTCAAGACAGGATCTCTGCTCCCTCACTGATCATCAGCTCCTGACTGTCCACTGCAGCTCAGGCACTGCCATGCTACCTGCTCTTTGCCAGCAGGGCCTACTCCAGGTCCTCGAAGTATACATCATCCAACACACCATTCCTAGACTCCCTATGAAGCCTGGACTCCAGCTATATCCACAGTTTGCTCACTTAACTACTCTAGACTCACCACCATGGCTATTTACCTGTTTGTGTAATACAGGTGTCTGCTCCTGGAAGTATACTAGCCCTTGAGTTTGCGGGTACCACCCTTTCCCTCAACATTTACATAAAATGTCTTGAGTCCCCTCCCCACTTATAAATGAGATCTGGACCCTCTCACACTTTGTTTTAGGAAAAATAAGTATTTAATCATTTATCTTTCAAAATCTGGGGCACGTCTCATTTCCTCTCCAGAGGCCATCTGGCTTAACATGTCTCGTCACTAAATTTGACTCCCAGTCAAGTTGACTCTGCCTTGGCTTCTGGTTGTTCTTCTGCTGGTTGTAGAATGATAGAACCACCATTTCCTTTGGAATAATGCTGTCATTGGTAGTGCTGGCTTCAAAGGATGGGGGTCACAGAGAACACTGGGCTTCTCAGCATCACATCACCCCTTAATTTCCAACATGTTATTAACACAGGGCGGATGGTTAATGAACAGACTGTAATGAAGATTGGCGGCAATTAGAAGGATTATATCTACAACTAGATGCTGCATTTTATTCTCTCCAGAGTCCAAGGAGAGGAGATTTTAAACCCATGATAGGGGTTTCCTCATGGACAAACCCCAGTTCTCAGCCCTGCTTCCGCCTCTTGAGGTCTTCAGAGAGAGCTCCCTCCACAACCCTTCACTGCAGAAATAAGTACCCTCTACCCTATAGATTAAATACACTTATGCTAGAATTTGTCCAGCCACACCCACATTGCCCCCCAGCACATACACATGCACACACACACACGTGTGTGTGAGAGAGCATGAGCGCATATTTGCACACATCCACGTGCACACACACCAGGACAATCCACAGGATAAATAATCCCTAGCAGCACTCAGAGTATCAACAACACTGGAGAGCGTACAGACTTTAGCACAGTTTGGAATAGGCTCCAGGGCTCCATATCTTTTCTATTTCAGGGTCACCCTGCAAGTGTAAGGTGAAGCAATACCTCCTTATTCTCTATCTCTACTCCTCCTTGTCCCTCAGTCAATTTAAAACAACATACATGCATGTATACACACACACTTCTGAGAAAAAGCCAACACTCATTTTCCCAAAGCCAACCTAGCCTGCAAAATGTTCTCAACCCCAAGAGAAAAATACCCTTTTATACAATTATGCAGAAGAATTATAAGTCCCTTTAGCCTAACCCCTTCGCTGCAGCCTGTGCCTTCTCACTCATGACAATCAGGCTGAGTGGATTGTTCACATAGCACATTGGTGGTACCATGGAAATAGGATTCATATCAGTCCTGTGCTTTTTCTACTGGGTTATGATTTTATTCTCTCCCAAATGCTGTGAGGTGAGTAGAACAGATAAGGCATACTGCTGGTGGTCTTTCACTATGCATCTTCTTCCAGAGTAATAGTTTCGGCTGGGCACGTGGCTACCTGGCTAAAGACCACTACTTTACCTAGCCAGTCCTACAGCTAGACGTGGCCACGTGACTAAGTTCTAGCCCATGGGATGTGAGATGTGCCATTTTTCTCCGTCTTGCCCTTAAAGAGATTGAGTGTGTATGTGACTCTCTACTTCTTCCTACTTGCGATGAAATGACTGGAACGCAACAGGTGTCTTGAACCCAGACGTGAACTTCCTATCTCTGGACTTCTGCAGAGAATGAAATAAAGATCTGTTTTGTTAAAGCCAAAGTATGTTGGGCACTCTTTGTTATGGAAGCCCAGGTGGAACCCTGTTAAATACAGTGACCATCCTCACAGATGCCAAGTTCCTTTCAGGAGACACAACCAGTAACAGGCAGAGCTAAGGCTTGGACCCAGCACTCTAACCGTGGTGCTTTCTTCAGCCTTTCTAAAGATGTCTTCGCCAGAACTTGTATACCTTATAAAACAGTAGAGATACATATTAAGAAAGATGCTTAGAGCATAGTGCTGATAACACCAAGGTCTAGGGTTCGATCCCTGTACTTACCAGCCGCCAAGAAATAAAAAGAATAAAAATCTGACATTTAATCCCATGTCCTTTGTAGTTTCCTTGTCGAGAATAGTTACCAATTTTCTTCTGTTAAGACAGTGCTGTCCAATGATCCGTCAACTTCTGCATCAACAGCAGCCTCAACTTAGGCTGGGAGCTCAAAAGTACAAAAAACACTTTCTGGAAGCAATGCTTTCTTTCCCTTTAATACATTCATGAGGTAATTTACTATCTTGAAACTTAAAGGCAGAAAATAACCAACAAGAATGAAAGAGATTTCACAAATAAGTAGAGGAAATGGAGGGTCCAGGTAATGAGAGCTAATTGCTATTGACTTAGTGAATGTAACTTCTTCCCTTAATCCTCTCCAACAGTTCTGCTAGGGCCCACAAGTGAATGAAGGTAAAATAATCTTATTGCCCACAAAAACACTTGGAAGTAGAAATTTCATTTCAAATCATCATTCTTCATCGTAACCAGGAAGAATAAATCACCATTTGACAGCCTTATAGTAACTCCATTCAAAGAATAGACATTATTAACCCCATCTTCTGATTTGCTTAAATAATAAATAATAATAAAATCAGATAGCATTTACTATGTACCAAACAACATTCTATGTGATTTTCACATATTAACTCTTCTGAGTCTTATGATTGTGTGAGTTACATTCAATTATTTTTTCCATTTTATAGACAAGGAAATCAAAGGTACGCATATATTTGACATGCTTGTTAGTAGACTAAATATATTTTGGAGGGTATGAAAAATATCATCTTCTAGAGATTTTTTTTTTGGTGGTGTGCTGAATGACAGTTGTTGATGAAATGTGAGCCTTCACATTTTCCCTCATCAGTTCTTTTCCACCAAAAATTGTACTCCACTGAAACTAACCTTCTTCCTCAGTGGGCAAAAACTACCTGCCTGTACTGAACTCATATCTGAAAGTCAGATTATTCTCAGCTGGATCAACTGATCTCCTGTCCTGGAAAATGGTACCTTCATGTTGTATGGAACACATTTCAGTGTTAGAAATTTTCGTGTTGTTCATTTGTTTATTATAATTCCACAATTTTTTTTCTTCAGAACATCTTGCTTATTGCTATAGAGATGTCCCTAAGAAGTGAAGTACTAATATCAATCTTCATTTTAAGAAAGATAAGTGTTTAAATATTTATCTTTCAAAATCTGTACTTCTTGTGAATCAATAGTTAACAAAGAACCCAGAGAAGGTTCATTGGATTTTGACTATTTTGCTTATAATAGAGCTCTTCTAATGGAAATTACAAATTCCCTGTTTTATTTGAATAATTACAAAGACTTTTATAACTTTCTGGTGTCAAGCAATACTATTGTGTTGTATTGTTACATTGCTATACAGTATCCGATGCTACCTCTGAAATATTGAAATAATCTTGCTTGTCAATTCAAAGTTGAAGAGTCCAATTATTTCTTCCTTAAATATTAATTTTTATCTCTGCTATATGTGGCAAAGATTCATAATTTTCTCCATTCTTACCTTCTTCCACTGTGGGACAACAGAGTGATTAACAAGAACAAAAATAAGACATTAAATGTTTTAGTAATCTCACATTGCTGATACAGGTGGCCATGTATCTGACCAATGAGATATGGTAGATGTCCGCGGGTGGGACTTTTAGGAAACCTCTTTAAAAGCCATATAGACTCAGCTAACAAATATTTTCCCTTACCCTTTCTCTTCTTCCTTCCTGGAGAGTAGATGTACTGCGAGAGGTGGTATAGCGAGCTTGGGCAGATGAGGCACTACACAAAGGATGGCTGAATAGAAGCAGAGAAGGAGCCTGCATTATTTTAGCAGCAGAGAGCCACCATACCAGCCCTGAAATGTCTAGCTCCCGACATCATGTAATGTGAAGAAAATAAAAGTCTTAATTTGTTTAAACTTCTGTTTTTCTCATTTCCTTACTCGCAGCCAAATGAAATTTCTAACTTTTTAGTGATCAGATAAACGGTAGCAGAGGATATAAAGGTTTTCAACATCTTGAAGCTTTAAAATTGGGATAAGTCTACAAAGCATGGTTAAACATTCTGTTATACAGCCAGTGGGTATTTTCAAACAGTTTTTGAGTCCAATCATCTGTTGGTGAATCAGATCAATCATTCAGACATATGATTCAGTTATTTAAAAAGACAAAAACCCTAATGCTACCATCCACTCTATTTATTTCAGCAAAATTTATTCGGACATAGAAAAGAAGACATGCACTATGATTGTTTCTTTGGAAATTGACTAGAAGTACATAAAGTATTTGGGTTTTGGTTTTTGGGGTTTTTTTACATGAAGAATTCTTGTGCTCGTGTATATGCATATATGCAGTATTGCTCACTTAGGCAAATGGATTTTAACTTTAACAATGGAAGCAGTAGGAACTTCTAAATTGTAAATTGAAAAAATATAAAATATATCAATACGAGTGGATTTTTTCCTATACATATTTGATAATAATCCCAGGTTCTATAGGAGATCTTGGGACTTGGAGGCAGCCTTTTGACTGACCCCAAAATCTGGGATTTATTTCTCTAAATCACCGGTCAGAGCATAAGAATCCTATGCCTGAAGAAGAGACACATTCAGTGGATTCATTGATATACTGCTGAGTTCATTCTTCTGTTGTTCCCATAGCCCCAAGAAAGTCTCCATTCCCAATACCTATACAAAGTGAAGAGATTTGGAAAGGCATTTTTGTACCACTAAGAATTCTCTCAATGATAGGCCCTAATCACAACTGTATTAGTCTTCTACTGCAGTGTAACAAATTGCCACAAGCTTGGTGGTTTAAGCAATACCCATTCATCACCTCACACTTTCCATAGGTCAAAAGTCTGGTTGGGGGCCGGCCCGGTGGCGCACTGGATAGTGCGCCGCTTGGGAAGCGCGGCGGCGCTCCCGTCCGAGGGTTCGGATCCCCTAATCACAACTGTATTAGTCTTCTACTGCAGTGTAACAAATTGCCACAAGCTTGGTGGTTTAAGCAATACCCATTCATCACCTCACACTTTCCATAGGTCAAAAGTCTGGTTGGGGGCCGGCCCGGTGGCGCACTGGATAGTGCGCCGCTTGGGAAGCGCGGCGGCGCTCCCGCCCGAGGGTTCGGATCCCACATACAGACCGGTTCCCGCTCACTGGCTGAGCGAGGCGCGGGAGCAACACCGAGGGTTGCGATCCCGTTGCCGGTCCCGGTCCGGTACGGGGGCGACACTGAGGGTTGCGATCTGTTGCCGGACACGGAAAAAGACAAAAAAAAAAAAAAGTCTGGTTGGCACACTGGGTTATCTGCTCAGGGTCTCACAGGCTGAAATCAAGGTGTCAGTCAAGCCACATTCTCATCTCCAGCTTGGGGTCCTCCTCCAAGCTCCCTCAGATTGTTGGTAAAATTCAGTGCCTGGTGGGGTAGATTGAGGTCCTCATTTCCTTGCTGGCTGCCGGCCAGAGGGAGCTCTCAACTCCTCAGTATCATTCTCAGGTTCTAGCTCTGGGCCTTCCTTCTCCCAAACTTGGCAGTTTGCTTGTCTTCAAGCCAGCAGGAGAGCATTTCACTGATGCTTCACCTTCTTGTAAAGAGCTCATTTGGCTAGGCCAGGATCATCTCTCTTGTGATGATCTAAAGGTCAACCAATTCACAACCTCATCGTGGGAGTCTCTGGAATTGTAGTCACTGTTCCCACCTGCACTCCAGCGGAGGGGATTTTGGGGGGTGTGTACACCAGGGACCAGAATGTTGGGGGCCATCTCAAAATCTTTCCTACCACAACAACCTGGAGCATTTTGTTGCTTGAAGAAGTAGTTATAATGGTGACTTTTAATTCACAGGTGCTCTGAAGATGAAGGCAATGCCATATTATTATCTGGAAATGTCATTATCAGCACCACACTGTCACCACCATTCTGAAATTAGGTACCCAACACTTGAGGATGACTATTCCTTCAAAGTAAAATAAAAAAAGGTGAGCTGTGCCTCTTCCATTCTCCCATGTGTATGCACAAGCAGTACACTTCCAGACCTCCACCCACAGGCGCAGCACCCGGAGTTCTCTCCTCAGGCCAGTTCTGCTGCATGCTCTGGAGCTGGCAGCAGCAGTGGTAACTCCCTCATTAGGCTAATTCTTCAGTGTGGCTCTGGACTTTATTTATGGAAATTTAGCAATTTCCTTCAGCCTTCTCAATTATCCCGTGAGCTACCTAATATCCCTCATTAACTCTATTTCAGCTAAAACTAGCCCAAGTGAACTCTGTTATTCGCAAAAAAGAACCTTGACCAATATAGTCATTAATAGCAGATGTGGTGGTGGGCAACAGAACTTTCAGGAGATGCTTATCTGATGTGGTCAGGTTAAAAGGTAGTGAGGATCCAGACCATGGCAGCAGAGGAGAGAAAGAGTTATTTAAATTCTCACTTGGTCATGTGAAATGAGGGGCCTATAAAAGACAAGCCTGTCAGGGACCACGTAATCACAGTTACACAAGAGTGAGAGGGCATGTGGAAAGAAAGCACTGAAGATTAGGCTCAAAGCTTCTAATTATTATGGGAACAAAAAGACAGGATGACGGTTAGTTTTATGTGTCAACTTTTTGGTCAAATGCTAGTCTGGGTGTTGCTGTGAAGGTATTTTTTTAGATGAGATTAACATTTACATCCGTAGACTTTGGGTAAAGCAGATTACCCTTCATAGGGTTAAGATTACCCTTCATAGCCTTAAGGCCTTATCTAAGGCCTTAAGAGAAAAAGACTGACCTCCCTGGAAGAAGAGGGATTTCTGCCAGCAGACTTTCTTTAGGGCTACAGCATGGACTCTTCCTGTGTCACCCGCCTGTTGGCCTGCCCTGCAGATTGCAGACCTGCCAGCCCCCACAATGACATGAGCCAATTCCTTAAAAATAAACAGAACCCCGATGAATACACGGGTTCTTCAAAAAGTTCACAGAAAGTTTCTCATGGTCTTTCATATCTTTCATATTATGAAAGTTTCATATTATCTTTCATATCTTTCATATTATCTTTTCCATTTTTCCATGAACTGTTTGAAGTACTCTCATACAGATAGGCTTAACATTTGACCATGGCCTGGATCAAGTTATGGTCATAGAACTACATATGGCCTAAAAAGAATGCCTGTTCTTCTGTGGCCCAGGGCTGTTACAACTGAAATTATAACACACACTGTTCAGCTGATTTCACAGCCTCATCACTTTCCTTATATGAAAATGAAGGCATTGTTTAGGAAAGAGCAGAACCAACTCCCACACCCCTAATAATTAAAATGGGACATATGGGAGGAGTCTGATGATTCACAGTCCTCCATACTCACATTTCCCACTGCACCTTCCCATGCCAGCTGAAGCAGCCGTTCCTGACCTGTCTGATGAGGCTGTTCCTACCTTTCTTGAATGTCATGTAATGGCCTAGACAGAGGCAATTACCTTGTAAGGAAAATATACTTTTCCTCATGCCCCTTCCCTGACAGTCCTCATTGCCTACAGACATGTAATTAGAAATGTCCAGAGGCCTATTACAAAGTCAAACCAGGAATGAAAAAGCTTACACACATACATGTAAGTGCATGCACACAATGCAAGTGAGCAAGATTTTGTAATGTACATTCAGACTAAGTAATGTACATGCAAGTAAGCAAGATTTTGCTGATTTATATCAGCAAAAACCTGGGGAAAATATGTGGTAATAAAATCTGAAGGTGCTTGTGGCAGATAGTATTTTCCAGTGATGGCAGAACTATATCTCCCACCCCACATGCTCCTCTCTTACACCCCTCTCATCAAGAGTTGAGGTCTGTTGTTCTTCCCTCTTGAATCTGAATGGGCTTGTGATGGGCAGAGGTGAAATTATGTGACTTTGAGGGTAGGTAGTAAAAGGCAATACAGCTTCCACCTGGCTGTCTCTGGGATGGGCACACTTCAGTCCAGCTGCCATGCTGGGTGGAAGTCCATGCAACCACATGAAGAGGCCCTGGATCTGGAAAAGGACCTAACTGAGGCCTTTTTCTCTACCCCAACAAGTGGACAACTTGTAGGTACAGTTTTCTTTCACCTGGCAGGGACCGATGCACACCTTCGCTGGCTTCACTGCCTAGAAGCAACAAGAACTCTCGGACTCTGTGCCATAAGTTAGCTCACAGAATACTGTGGTGGTTTATAAACTGATGACATTATGCTAATACAACCCGTATGCAGGAAGAGTAGGTACCCTAGATGCTTTCATAATGTACATACATACCAAAGGATAGGAGACAAGAAAAATGAGTCCTGTCGTTTCAGTGAAATTTCTGGGAGAGCAGTAGTCTCAGGCTTCCCAAAATGTCTCCTCCAACACGAAAAGAAAGTATTGCACTATTCATGCTCTGTCACCAAGAAAGGGGAACAATGCTTGCCCAATCTTTTTGTATTTTGGAGAAAACATACATGACATTTGGCTATGCTTCTCCACATAATTTAACAAGTCATTTGAAAGTCTTTCAGCTTTATGCATGGCACAAAGCAATAGGAGACTCTAGCAGATCTAGGCTGCAGTGCACGCCTTCAAGTTTCAAAGTACAGTGTCCTTTCCAGTAAGTAACGATAGCATTCTCCTTTTGAGAAACCCTTGGTTCGCTATGGGACCATGGTAGAGACTAAATGTTTGACAGTGGTACACCATGTGACTATGGAAATTAAGCTCCCCACCATGAACTATGTGTTATCTCATTTATTGACCTATACAATCTGATATTTCTTGCAGCACTCCATCACCCCTTGGAAATTGCTTATATCTGAATAGGCTCAAGTAGGTCCTGAAAACACAAGTTGCAAGAGCAGGTAGCTCATACTCCCAGTACATCCACTGCCATACTGCCATTGCTCTCTCAAACCACACCTCTAGCCTCTTTAAGAGATCCCTAAAACCAGGTGACCGAGAAGAAAAATACTCCAGTTTAATTTACTGTTGGCTCCATTGGACACTGCAATACTAAGAAGCATCTTATAGGGACCCCTGTATTATAGAAGTATTCTTCTATGCCCATATTGTGTAGCAGTATTTCTTTGTTCCTAGTCCCACTCAGATTTGTTCTGATTGTGAGTGCAGAAAAATAAATATTCCTAATGGGTGGAACTTCAAACAGTAAATCTCATGATCCATTTATCCAGAAAGAGAGATGAGGTTCAGGTTGACATTAATTTAGGGGAATAGCTAATAATTTCACGGGATAGTCAGGGACTTGGGAGGAAGATTGGAAGATTGGTGATAAAGAGGATTGGAGAAAAAGCCTATCAGCCTAAGTTCAGAGTCTGAGAATATTTGTGTCCCAGGTGAATAATCAAAAAGACTCACACTGTGGAAGGTTTTCAATAGACAGTTGGACAAGCTGATCTGTTCTGTGGATTTGTTAACCTTTTTCCATATCCACTCAAGTAATTATTGAATAGTCTCATGAACAACAAGTGGTCATGGTGTCAGAAAGAGTTTATGCAGGGGCTTTCCAACCTACACTTCCTGTCGCTGCTGAGAGCCCAGTTTGAAAGCAGCAGTGGACGAACACAAGCCCTGTCATGTGGTACATAGCCTAAAAGGAATAGCCAGCCACCTCATGACAGATTAATTACATAGGGCCTCTTCTGACATGGACCGTGTTGTCCTCGCTGAAATTAATATATTCTTGACAAGGATTTGTCTATTTGGTCTACCAAGTTTCTGCTACACCACCATCTGTGGACTTACCAAATGCTTTACTCACTGTCACTGTTTTCCATATGACATTTTTTCTGACCAGGGATCTTATTTTATAGCAAAATGATTACGACATTGTATTGATGCATTTCGGATGCATTAAGATTTCTAATCAGAAGCAATTGGCTTTGTACAGCAGTGAAATGACTTATTGAAGATTTAGTTTGGGTGCCTATTGGGAGATATCTTAACAAAATTGGGATGTTCTCCCATAGACTACAGTATATGCTATAAAACAACAACGGGGCCGAGCCTGTGGCGCACTCGGGAGAGTGCGGTTCTGGGAGTGCAGCGACGCTCCCGCCGCCACGGTTCGGATCCTATATAGGGATGGCCGGTGCTCACTGGCTGAGCGCGGTGTGGGCGACACCACACCAAGGGTTGCGATCCCCTTACTGGTCATGAAAAAAACAAAAAAAAAAAAAAACGAAGCTGGGCAGTTAACTCAGGTGGTTAGAGCGTGGTGCTGATAACACCAAGGTCCAGGGTTTGATCCCTGTACCAGCCAGCAAAAAAAAAGGAAAAACCAGCCAGGGATGCATCGTGTTTTTCCTTCCGTGGCCAGAACACATGAGCTTAGGAACCAAGAAGTGACAATGGGAGTGGCATTTCTCACTATTTTGTCAATGGCCCACTGGTAAAAATTTTACTTCACGTGCTTTGATCCACAATGTAGACATAGAAGAATATTCCTTTGACACAAGTGCTCCTATAGTGTGCTTCTTAGTATTGCCATGTCTGTTCATAAATGCTGATGGAACATTCTAGCTGCCTCATACAGGCAGAACTACCAGAGGCCCAAATTCCGAGGAATGGAAGTTTAAGTTACTCCACACTAGGTAAAGAACCCCAGTAAACTGAGTCCATGCTGATCTGAAGATGAAGGTAATAAGGAATGGTTGGTTGATGGAGAAAGTTATAAACATCAACCAAAAACCATTTGCAGAAAATACAACTGATTTTCTTTTACTCACTTTATTTAATATGTTTTATAGTATTTACGTTAAAATTTAGTTCACACAGGGCCAGCCCCGTGGCTCACTCGGGAGAGTGCGGCGCTGACAGCGCTGAGGCCGCAGGTTCGGAGCCTATATTGGGATGGCCGGTGCGCTCGCTGGCTGAGCGTGGTTGTCAAAAAAAAAAAAAAAAAAAAAAAAAAAAAAAATTAGTTCACATACTACAAAATATCGAGGCAGAATTGAGGAATCATAATTATCACTTACATATATTAGACCTAAAAAAGATTTTACTAAATGAGAGTCTCAGAGTCTTCTCACTTGGAAAGAGCGTGAGGTTTTTTTGTTCATATGAAAGATTGTCACCTTGTTATTTGGGAACATAGTTTTTGTTGCTATTTTTGTTTTAAGTTTGAAAAATAGATATATGTCCAGACAAAGAGTGGACTGTAGTAGACATCTGTTTTGTGTGATTGTTCCAAATATTTTAAATACTCTTCTTACTTCTGATGGTTTCTTACTTTGTAAATCTTATTTTCTCCAGGTGGAATTCCAAAAACTACATCTTTACAGACTTTTACAAATAGAGGAAGCAGTTACCTGGTTTCTGTTCTGTGGGGAAATGGGGTCGGCACAGAGAATTCCTTTTTTGATGATGTGAATGGCACCAGAGGTAGAGGTAGGAACAGAGGCTTACTTTTTAATCCCATGCTGAAACATGGTTTTGGAGTCAGTCAATGACTCTGGCAGCTTCCTTTCAGAACAGATCTGTGGACTGGTTCTGGAGTCAGTGGTGGTAACAAATGACGGCTCCCTCATTAGTCCAGCTCCGTGGTGTACCTCAAGATCTTGTTCCTGAAAGCTTATGCTATTTCTCCAGCCTTGTCAATGATCCTGTGTAGGGTGACCAGACAGCTTATCATCTGAACTAAAACACATTTGAGAGTGAAAGGAGATGCTATTAATAATTTCAAGGGTAAATCAAGATTGCGCTGAACAGATGGAACACAGAGTAACCCTAATACTGTGATTTACTTAATACTTTTTGTTGCTTAAATTAGTCAGAATAGACTTAATTGTTTTTAGCTGTGAACTCTAACCAAAATAATTATAAAATTATTTAACAATATAAGTGGACCCTATTTACTACCTTATGCCTATAACATAGAGGATAATATTCTATTCTACATATTTATAAAGCAAATTTAGGTCAATTCAAATTCATAGAATCTATTATATCAGTATTAGTTGATTTAATGTAGCCATATGCTTGTTGCCTAAAGGGCCATGACTTATAACAATATCATATGTTGTTAATGAAGGCTAGGAAATGGAAATAAAGTATCCCAACATGATGTTTTTTATAAACAGTGATTTACTGACATATAGGCGAGTTGGGGAGGTTGTTAAATAAAATATTACTAGGACAAAATTTATACTTTAAGAAATCTGTAAGTTGGTGTCTATAAAAATTGTCATCATTTAATTTCTATGCTATAAATATGTTGTTATTCTATGCTATAGATATATAGCTGTATGTATATTGTTCTATGCTATAGATATAAGTATTTGTCCTGTAATACTTATTAAAGTCAGAAATTCAAAAAAAACCAAATATCAGTCTCATTCATCACTCCAATGTCTTCATTCAAACAGCATTATTGAACGAATCCTGGCACTTTACTTCTTCATTGAATGACTATGCTAGTAATTGAGAATACACGGGCAAAACAGACATGACTCTTGTGACATGATTGTGAGTCTAATAGTCCATATTAGTCCATTTTCTGTTGCTGATAACAGAATACCTGAAACTGGATAATTTATTAAAATAACAAAATCTATTTCTTACAATTTTGGAGGCTGAAAAGTCCAAGATCCTGGGAACCCATCTAGTGAGGGCCTTCTTCTTGGTGCAAACTCTACAGAGCCCTGTGGCAACCAGGGTATCACATGGCAATAATGGCAAGAGCACTTTCATGTGCTCTCCTTATAAAGCCACCAGTCTACACCCACGATTACCCATTAAACAATTAACCCATTACTCCATGAATAGATTAATCCATTCATGAGGGCACAGTCTTCACAATCCAATCACTTCTTAAAGGCCCCACCTTTCAAATACCATGGTTAGATTTCCCACCCTCTTAACACTGCCACAGTAGGGATCGTGTTTCCAACACATGAACTTTGGGGGACACATTCAACCCATAGCATAGTCTGGGAAAATAAATGCATTGATCACATTATAACACAAATAAACACAACTACAAATGTAATGAGTGTCATGAAGAAAACGCCATCATGCTCTGGGACCTACACTATGTGGGAGTCAGGGAAGATCTTTTTGAGGAAGTGGGACTGGAACTGAGACCTGAAAGTGAATAAGCAAAAACCAAGTGCAGGAGGGTACAGAAGAGACTACTTAGACAGAGAAAAGAATGGAAAAAGGCTGTGAAGCAAAACTGTCCATAATTTCAACTCAAGGCAGTGAAAGGAGACTGTGCCACTAGAGCTAAGAGCAAGGGAGAGTGGGACCCAGACAGGGCTTTGGAGGCAGCTGCCGCCACCACAAGGCACTGCAGATAAAACAGGAAGGGGGCAGGTCCTAACAACAATAACACAATATCAGGAACAGAAATTAGGTTCTGAGATGGCAGCCAGTGCAGGAATTACATCAAAAATTATAAAAAGCAGAGAGAGATGGAGAAGGAAACCCACGCCAAAGTCCCTGCGGGAAAGCCAAAAATTAGGAGTCCAACCCCCTGGACTGTTGAGCAGAAAAAAAGAAAAAAAAGAAATTTGAAAAAAAAGAAAAGAAAAAAATTAGGAGTCCAGACACCAGAAATATCAAAACCAAACACAAAGATGAAGTTTGGAGGAAGTTGTCAGACTGAACACATATATCTACCCTTCCTTTCTTTCTCAAATCCATACAAAAAAATGTTTTTTTAAATTTTCATTTATAAAGGGTAATTGTCCTGAAAAACAAGCAAAACAAACAAAAAAAGAATTGTACCATCATCTGACCATTGAGGAAAAAACAACGTGATGTGAAATTGCAAAGAAATAGCCAATAAACAGAAACAAACAAAAAAACCCACTCAGCCTAAAACACAAACAGAAGGATTTCAATGAATTTGTATTTTATAAGCAAAAACTGTTTAGTATCAAAAATTATCATTGAAAGGGGATTTATCTTCACAGCACTCTTTGTACATTTAAAATGGTGTGCATCATGCATATATTATATTGGGAACTGAAAGTTTCAGGAGGCCCAGGTCTGCTAGGGGGTTAGTACACCTGGAAAAATAGCCCTGGGCAATTGATCTCCAATTCGCCTCTCACAGTAAGCATTCAGGAATGTGCTGGGATGGTCACGAGTTAGTTTGCATCTGGTGAACACTACGAACATAACCAAATTCTCCAGAACAGTTGAAAGTGATCAAGAAGGAGTGAAAACCTCTGAGAGAATGGCGAAATGAGCTCTTAAAGGTCCTTAAGAATTCTCTTCACCAACAAGTGGTGCCACCAGCAGCAAGACACCCTTGTGGGAGATGACAGCCAAGTAAGTTTCCCCTCTGACAGGGAGACTGCTGCTGTGCCTTTTGTCCCATATTGCTGTCTGGATGTAGCAACTTAAGTCTTTTCTACTTGCATTCAAGGTATTTGTGTTATTTACCTGGAACTTCATTGTCTTCCAACCAACACAATCATCTTTATGAAAACTGCATGATTATCTGTTTTTAAAGACAAATGAATAAATAAAAATTATCTGTGATGAACTCTTGGGGAAAAGGCCACATTGCAGACAACTATAATATCTCTTAAAGATCAGCACAACCAATTTTTTCCTCATTGTTGGAAAAGAATGATATTTCTTTGCTTTTATACCTGATGAAATGGTTAGCTTACATTTAGAAGCCATGCTATAAGGACAGATCCATATCTGTAATCATTATTGTCATTACTAAATGTGGTGAATGCTTTCACTACAAGAGGAATATGGGAGATAAATATGATTGAAAGAACAGGAGATTTACATCTCCCATCCGAAATATGCTCACATTCTAGGACAAAACTCATTGAGTAGAATGACAGACAAAATCATCTGTCATATTTGAAAATCTGTTTTTCTTTATTTTTACCCTACAATGTAATTGAATTCTGGAAAATTAAATATAAATGTAATGTAACTTTACTGTAAAAATAAAAGCCATTCCAGGTATACTGTAAGTTTAGAGGCAACAAAAATGAAAAGTAGAGTAGCTTTGACACAAAGAGTAATTCATTAAATTACAGTCTTGATAAGCTACATGAGTCATAGCTTTTCCTCTTCCCCTGCAATTATTAAAGGGTCTGAAATATAAGTGTGATGAGTGCTAGAACTGGTGAAAAAAGGAGAGCATTGAACTCTAAACCTCCATACTGACAGGTGAGAAAGAGAAAGGAAAATGGGAAGAGATAAATCAGGCTCTTGTCTCCAGGATAAAATTATAAGATATTGTTTTCTAAGGTGGGCTTTTTGACACAAAAGGATATAATTGAGATCAAAACAGCAGTAAGGAATGCCAGATAATTTAAAATCCCAAAGAATAAGAGAGAACCTTGCCCTCGCATCCAAAATCAAGCCGCTCACAGACTTACCTAGACACATGCCCTGCCCAATCCCCAAAGAGCACCGAAAATCATTAAACATTTGGGAACAAATACCAAAAATCAACCTAAGGAAACATTACCATGCAAACAAATAAGAAATCTCCTACATCAAAAAATATGTCTTTGGGGATAGTTCACATACCTATTGCTGCATATCCCACCACCTCCCTGGTGGCTAAACATACCATTTTATTGGATCTGATCATTTTGTCAGTCAGGGAATTGGGCAGGTTTCAGTTAGGTGTCCTCAGTTAGGTATTCCTTGTGTCATCGAGTGAGGTCACTTTATTATACACAGCTGAGAGATGAGCTGTTCTGGAAGGTTCGAGACAGATTTATTCATATGTTTGGTCCCTTGATGGGGTTGGTTAGAAGAATAAACTCAGAAATGTCAACCAGAGCACCTATAGCTGCCTCTCAGCATGGCAGTCTCAGGGTAGTCAAACTTCTTACATGATAGCTGGCTTCTCTAGAGCAAAGATTCCAGAGTCTTAGAACCTAACCTAGTCTTGGGAATTCAAGATAACACTTCTGCCCACATTCTATTGGCCAAGTAAAACTAAGGCCAAGACAGATTCAAAGAGAGAGAATTAGAGTCCGCCTCTCAATGTCAAGAGTAGCAAAGAATTTCTGACCATCTTGAATCTGCCAGAAGTGAATAGTTTCCATTACTGGCCATAATGAAATAACTAAAACCAGAAAAAGTCTCCTGCAATAAACAATTAGATGACTGAAAAGATGTATAAAACAACTTTTTTCAAACATTGGACAAAAGGCAGTAGAAAATTATGATCTCTGAGAAAAGAGAAAAAAAATAAGGCGACCCCAGTAATACACAGGGTTTTCTGTCTATAAGCACTTCCCAGAAATCAGTTTGGGAAGGAAGAACTTAAGCAGAGCACAATGGTGTGGATGAGCTGAGAAGACAGTGATTGAATTTTGAAAAGGCTGGGGTGAATGAAAATTGCAGAGCAGAATACAAAAGAAAGGAAGAAACAATGCAGAGAAAGAGTCCCAGAAATCTGCATAAGGGCCCCTTGGCTGAATGCTAAGCTCCATAGGGTAGGAATCCACAATTATGGGTAAACTAAAGCTATGGGAGAAGTACAGCTAACAGGACCTTGTAGGAT
Source organism: Galeopterus variegatus (assembly GCF_000696425.1). Taxonomy (NCBI): domain Eukaryota; kingdom Metazoa; phylum Chordata; class Mammalia; order Dermoptera; family Cynocephalidae; genus Galeopterus; species Galeopterus variegatus. The sequence goes on from NW_007727249.1 coordinate 147,323, forward strand.
GAACAACTACTAGATCAAATACAGATCAGAAAGATGGGGATAATCTTGCCTGACAGAAGACAGAGACTTTATGATCATCACAACTTGTTGGGAAGGGCTGCTATTTGAATCCAGTGGGTAGAGGCCAAGGAGGCTGCTGAAAATCATAAATGCAGAGGACAGCCCTACAAAAAAAAGAATTATGTTGTTCCAAATGCCAATAGTCCTAAGGTTGCAAAACCCTGATTAGGGTAAGGCTACTTTAGATCTGCCCTAACAAAGCACAAAAGCAAACTTCAAATAGATCAAGCCGATATGCAAGTAAATACACAGCTAATCAAAAACAAAAACAAAAATCCTCAACATTCTTTAAAGGAAACAACAAAATTAAAGGAAAACAACAAAATTCAGATGTTAAAAACATGTAATCACAATGTCCAACATCAAATAAAAATTTTCTAAAAGTGCAAGTAGCAAGAAAATTTAACCCATAAAAAGGAGAGGGAAAAAGAGTCTATAGAAACAGATTCAGAAATGCCAGAGATGATGGACAAAGAATTTAAGACAGCTATTATAATATTTTCAAGGGCATAAAGGAAAATATGAATATAATAAAGAGAGAAATGGAAACTATGAAAGAGAAATAAGCCAAACTTCTAGAGCTAAAATATACACTACCGAAAGTGAAAATTTCACTGGATGAACTTAAAAGATTAGAAACCACAGAAAAAACTATACACTGAAAACTAGAAAACACTCCTGAAAAAAACTGAAGACCTAAATAAATGGAGAGATACAATGTGTTCATGAGCCAGAAAACTGAATATTGTCTTGATATAAATTTGCTCCAAATTGATCTATTGATTCAGTAACATTTCAATAAAAATACCAGGAGGCCTTTTTCCCCTTAGAAATTGACAAACTGATTATGAAATGTGATAACTCACAAAAATCTAGAATAGCTAAAGTGAATTTGAAAAGAAGAACAAAATTGAAGAACAATTACCTGATTTCAGGCTTTTAAAACTACAGTAATGAAACTGGTTTGTCATGATGCAAAGATAGATAAATAGATCATTGGAACAAAACAGAGTTCAGAAATAGATCCACACATATATAGACAACTGGTTTTTTTGGTATAAGTACAAAGAGAGTTTAGCGTAGAAAGGATAGTCTTTCAATAAACAATGTGGAAAGAAACAAACAAATAATGTGGAAACAAGTGGATATCTATATGCAGACAAGCAAACAAACAAACAAACTTTAATCCACAGCTCACACCAAACACAAAAGTTAACTCAAAATGGATTATAGACATGAGTGTAAAACCTAAAACCACAAAACTTCTACAAGAGACCATACAAAAAAAAATTTGTGGTCTTGGATTAGCAAAAATTCAATCCATAAAATTTTAAATTGATGAATTGGATTTTATCAAAATTAAGAACTTCTGCTCTTTGAAAGACACTGTTAACAAAAAGATAAGACACAGATGAAGAAAAGTAATTGCAAATCAAGTATCTGAAAAAAGACTTGAATCCAGAATGTAGAACTTTTGAACTTCAATACAAAGAAAACAAACACCCCAACTAAAAACTGGCAAAAGATTTGAACAGACTTTTTACCAAAGAAAATATGTGGATGGCAAATAAGCACATGAAAAAATGCTCAATATCATTAGTCATTAGGGAAATGCATATTAAAACCACAATGACATATTGCTACACACTTATTAGAGTGGCTGAAATTAAAAGGACTAACCACACCTAGTGTTGGTGAGAATTTGGACAAACCAAAATACATAGACACTGCTGATGGGAATGTGACATGATACAATACTTTGGAAAACCCAAAACAAATCTGGAAGTTTCTTAAAAGTTAAAGATACACCTACCACATGATTCAATCATTCTTCTTAATGGTATTTATACATGAGAAATGCAAGCATATGTGCATAAAAGACTTGTACACAAATTTTCATAGCCATTCTACTTCTAATATTTCTATTAGCTCAAATTTATAAACAACCCAATATTTCACACAATGTAATACCTCCCAGCAAGAAAAAGGAATGAACTCTTGATATGTACAAAAACGTGGATGAATCTCAAAATAATCATGCTGAGTAAACAGAGTCAGATCAAATGAGTAAATTCCAGACAATTCTATTTTTATAAAATTCTATAAAATCTAAACTGATCTTTAGTTGGAGAAAGTAAAGCAGTGGTTGGTTGCTTGTGAACTGCGAGTAATGGGAAGAAGGGATTTTAAAGGTGCATAAGAAATCTTTTGTGAGTGATGGATATATTAATTTTCTTAATTGTGGTGATACTTTCATGGATATGTACATATTTTAGGACATATGAGATTGCGCACTTAAATATGTGCAGTTTGTTTTGTTTTTTGGCAGCAGGCCAGTATGGGGATCTGAACCCATGACCTCAGTGTTGCAAGGCTGTGCTCTAATCAACTGAGCTAACCTGCCAGCCTTATACAGTTTACTGACTGTTAATTACACTCCAATAAAACTGTTAAAAAATAAATTTTAAAAATTATTGGCCAAATTTTTTTTTCAAATCTGATAAAAACTATCTATCTATAAACACTCATATCCAAAAAGCTCAAGCAGAATGACACATAGAAAATCACACCTAGTGTTTTACACACAGAAATACACCATTCAGATCCCCATTAAGGATGGACTTGTTGTCCCAACTCTGGGAGTGCTTTAAGCAAACAGCCTTTAACTCTGAGCCCCAGGGATGGCTTCAGCTGCAGAGAGCTGCCTCATCCAAGGTAATGCCCTTCAGCCGGGGGCCTACATTCAACGACCGATCTAGTTATTGACAGCTCCCTGTGGGGCTAGCTGAGGCTCTTGGGCCTTCATCATAGCCTGATGTCTCCCTCTACCCAATTCTTAACTTACCCTGCCGTTCTTCCACTGGTGTTGGGCCCAGGGGCACTCCCTAATGAACAATCTGAACACTAAACTCTGTCTCAAAATCTGTTTCCCAGGGAACCCATCCTGAAATATCAAAGTGCAAGGCATAAAAGACTGTACTCCAAAAATAAAAAAATAATTTCGGAAAGCAGATAGAGATAAAAGACACATTACACACGATTTTTAAGTCAACAGACTTATGAAAAATACTGCAAGCCAGAAGACAATGGAGCAGTATCTTTAAAGTGTTTAAAAGAAAAAAAATTGTCAAACTAAAATTATATATTCAGTGAAAATATCCTTCCAATAAAAGCAAAGGAAAGACTTGTTCAGAAAAATAGAAGATGAGATAATTTTCTATCAACGGACATACAGACCTACACTATAAGAAATAATAAAGGGAGGGCCGGCCCGGTGGCGCACTGCTACAGTGTGCCACTTGGGAGCGCGGCGGCGCTCCTGCCGAGGGTTCGGATCCCACATACAGACCGGCCGCTCACTGGCTGAGCGAGGTGTGGGAGCAACACCGAGGGTTGCGATCCCGTTGCCGGTCCCGGTCCGGTACAGGCGCGACACTGAGGGTTGCGATCCGTTGCCGGACACGAAAAAAGACAAAAAGGACAAAAAAAAAAAAAGAAAGAATAAAGGGAAGTTCTTTAGGTGGGAAGAAAATGATATCAGATGGAAAAGCAAGAAGAGTGGTGAAAATGATAAATATTAAGGTAGTTATGAAAGACATTTTTTCTTCTTTTTAATTTTTCAGTGATGATTACTTGTAGTAATGCCCATTCTTTCATTTATATTTCTTTCTTTTTTTTTTTTTTATCACACTCACAGTATTGGTTTATTACATCAAAAGGATATAAATATACAGATTAAAATCAGCAGTGAGAAAAAGTGCATAGGGCAGCATCCAGCAGATGCTAGGGACAAGCTTGCAGTTGTCCTCTCCCAGTGGACTCATGAAGGCAACACTTAATTCTCCCAGCAACAATGTGTGACAACACACATAAAGGACTGCCAACCAGGGATGCTCACCCGATCCTTGGTGTCCAGGGTTTTATTGGGAGTTGGTCACTGTCTTAGTCTATTTTGTATTGCTATATAATGGAATATCTGAGACTGGCTAATAAAGAACAGAGATTTATTTCTTACAGTTCTGGAGGCTGGAAAGTCTAAGCTTGAGGGGCCCACATCTAGCCAGGACCTTGTAACTGTGTCCATCCCATGGCAGAAGGAGGAAGGCCAAGAAAGCACGAGAGAGAGAGAGAGAGATATCAAACTTGCAGCATCAAGCCCTTTTTTATAATTGGCATTAATCCATTCATGAGGGTGGGGCCCTCATGGCCTAACACCTCTCAAAGGTTCTATCTCTTAACACTGTTGCATTGGGGATTAAGTTACCAACACATGCTTTTTGGGGGATACAGTCAAACCACTGCAGTCACGGAGGCATGGCTGACCACTTGGGTAACTAGCCTTCAGTTTTCAGCACCTCCAGAAATTAAGCTGATACTATGTGGCCCAAGGCCCCCACCACAAATCACACTGTCAGTTTAAACTCTCTGGCGTGTCCCAGTCTCTCCTCCCCCTAGAAAACAAAGACACTCTTATCAAGCAGGATATTCCGAGGGCTTAGAAGTTACCTCCCAGAAGCCAGGCAAGGGCCAATCCTTTCTGTGGAATGTGCAGGGTGTGGGCTACCCAGACATGATGAGTTAATCCTTCACTGCATACCCAGCAATGTCAGATCTAAAAGTGACAACTGGGAGCTTGACAACTGAAATCTAGAGATTTCTAGACACAGATATGCTGCTTGTCCATGAGTATAAATCTCTTCCCTCACCATGATGCAAGCTTCTCCATGGCAGGGACCATATCTGTATTGTTTACTACAGGATGCCAAGTGTATGGCAGAGGTAGACACTCAACACGTCGAATAAATGAATACATCTATTGTGGGAAGGAAAAGAGGGCTCTGTGGGTTGTTTTCCTCTTCCAAGATGGCAAGCCTGAGGGGGTTGGATAGAGAGAGAGTGGGAGAGTATGGTGTAGTAGGAAATCTGGGGGTCCATGCACTCATACACACAGTCTTTCATTTCTAATGTTAAAACCTGTCTTCTCTCTCTCTCTCTCATCAGTATCATTTAAGTCTCTTCTCTCTCTCTCTCTCTCTCATCATCTCTTAAGGTTAAGGGCAGCTTAAGGTTAAAGTTAAAGGTTACTTAAGGTTACTTCCCTATAATAAATTGTAGGGTTCAAGATCTGTATTAGTTATCTACTGCTGTGTAACAAATTACTCCAAAATTTAGTAGTTTAAACCACAATAAACATTTTTAAAAAAATCTCTCACAATTTCTGTGGGTCAGGAAATTGCAAGTGGCTTAACAGGCATTTCAAGACATTGTCTGGGGCTGCAGTCATCTACTGGGGCTGGAGGAAATGCTTTCAATATTTTCAGACCCATGAAATCTCAGAAAAATTAATCCTCCTGAAACTTTTCCTGAAATAACCTCAGATCTTTCCATCTATTTCTGTCTCCACTTGCTTTGCTGCTTCTGGTCTTGTCCCAGCCCATACTTTCTTACTTTGCAGCTGGATGATGTTTTTATAAAGCAAATTGCATCATTCACTCCTCTAGTAAAACCCTTCAAGGAATTTCTCCACACTCATCTCCAGCCACTCTCCCTTACCACCAGCTACTTCTGGTCTCTTGAGAGCCCTTTCTTCTCTCCCCCTTCTCTCTGGGATGTGGTGCCTGAGTCTCTAGAATGTACCCCGTGCTCCTTCCTGATTCCCTCTGCCAGGAATGCTCTTCATCTGGCTCATTCTTTATCTTCTTCCAGGACTTAGTCTTGATGTTATTTCCTCCAAAAAGTGTTCCATGCACCCCTACTGCCATCCCTGCCCCTCCATCAGATTAGATTTGGTTCCTCTGTTATTGACCCTAATAGCACCTGTATGTTTGTTTATAGTTATAGCAATTGTATTGTACAGGTACAATTGAATATATATTTGTGTAATTATTTGTTTAATGATTTTTTTCTAATAGTAGGCTCTGTAAATGTCTCATTTTACCTACAGCTCTGTAGGTGACAATGCTGTCTGTCCCCAATATTTGTTTTCTGCTTCTCTAGTAACAGACTAGATTTTCCACTCTCTCTTGGCTATGTGGCTAAGTTCTGGCTAGCGAGGTATGGACAGAAACCACATGTGCAGCTGTGCTCTTAAAGGAAACAGGTTTGACCTTCACTTCCACGTTCCCCCTTCCTGCTGGCTAGGAAACTATCAAAAACTTTACTAAGGCAAGCACTTTATCGATGGAGGATCAACAAGACAGGAACAAGTATTCCTGACTGTGAGGGGCCACCTCATCCCATCCTAGAAGGATATTCTCGAACTATTACATGAATGAATAAAGAAAAATACTGCAGATCAGATTGCCACAGTCCAGCCTCCCTGCTGAAAAATACTACCCCTCCCCGCAGAGAAAGAACCCTAGCATTGCCTCTTATTTCACTTGCGGCTCCTTATATGCTTTTCCTTTCACTCACGGGTACCATAAATATTTATTATATTTAATGATCTATCTATATAACCTTTCAATTTTTTATTGTCCAGTTATCTGGATGCCTCTACAAGACTACTTCCACATTGTCAATCTTAAATTATGATAAAGAAAAAGGATATAATGGCAAAATACCTTCTTACAAGTTTTATTTGGAGTCTTAACTGTGTCCTCCCTCAAGGAGAGACAGGATATCCATGCTGAAACAAGCAAAATTCAAGTAAGCATGAAAAGGTCTTAGTGTATCTTGAGTTTCAAGGAGGATCGGCAAGGACAACTTCACACACAGATGTGGCAGTCAGTCGTATAGATGTGTGTGAATGGACAATTGCAGTAGGTTCTTAACAGATCTGCCTATTTCTATTAAGAACCCTTCAAATCCATCTGCCAGAAAGTTCCTTCTAAAATGAAAATCTGATTGTGTCACTTCCTGTGCTTAAAATCATTAGGTTGCCATTGCTCTTGGGGTAAACACCAGAATCCTCAGTGTGGCCTGCTGGCCCCTATGGGGTCCTCTGCCTGCTTCTCCAGCTTTCTCGTGCCTCCCTCTCCCTGCTCTCTGTGCGCCAGCCATATGTGCCTTTCTTCAGTTGCTTTCCCCTGAAGTGCCTTTACAAAGGTTGGTTTCTTTTCCTTGGAATATTCTTCCTTCCTCATGCTTCCCTTAACTTTAATTCTGGCTCAAATGTTACATTTTTAGGGAAGCAAGCCTTGCCTGAATCTTAAGACTTATTCACATGCCCAGTTACAAACATTGACACTGTTATACTTTTTCATAGAAATTATTCATTTATAATTATCTGTGTATTTGCAAGCATATTTGATTGAAGTATTATCTCCTTATTGGCCACAAGGCTCATAACAGCAAGGAACATGACCGCAACTATTTTGCCCACCATTGTATCTCATGGCTTATGGGGTGACTTAATAAACATTGGTTGAATAAATGAATGAATGAATAATGAGATATGATTTGTAAGGGAAGGGTAAAAGGCACACCTGCCTATTTCTTTCATCAGCTTGTTCTTAGGGCCTGGAATTCTCTTCATTGTTTTAGTCTGATGAAGCAACATGGACTGGGAAATTTACTAGGAGTTTCTGGAATTTGATCGTTGAGCCTGAAATATGTTTATCAGGCTCTGTTTCCATCTGTACCTAGAAACAATGTGAAAGAGTAATGTCCCTGTGAAAATTTTAGGCAAACTCCTACTTATGTGCAGAATGTCCTGGGGTGCAAACTCAAGTCTGGAAAAGGGAAGGGAGAGGCTTACACGAGGAGAGAGCACAGTGTGGGGGTTACAAGCTTAGACTCTCAAGCCCAACTCTCTGGTTTTGCATTTCTGCCCCATCATCTATGAGCTGTTACTCACAGGCAGTTTCCTGTCCTCTCTGGGTCTCAGCCTTCTCAACCGTAACGGGGAGCTAAATACTATGTTCCTCATAGGCGTGTGCAGGTTCAGCCAGTTAGTATTAGGAAAGTGTGGAGAAGATTGACACAAGGCAAGTGCTACGTAAGTTTCTTAAATAGATAAAACGTGTTTCATGGGGAATGCTGTTCTCAGAGAGGTAAAAATATATTACTAGTCAAATAGTCAAGTATCTATAAATGCAACTTCAGAGGATACAGGTCAGCTCTACCCCCTTCTCACCATCCTCAATACATCGTTTTGGGTTAAGGGATTGTGTTACTAGGAATTTCTTGTTATATATGGATGTCTTCCAGGATATTTAAACAGGGAGCTGTTTCACCACAGCCTTAGCAAGGTCCAAGTGCAAGGCCTAGGATGATTCATTTTAATGAGCAGGGGTCAGAGAGAAGTTCATTTAATCTAGCAAATATTTACTGGGTATGTCAGAGATTGGCTGGCTGCCCCCATTACCCGTGTTCCTGCCACCCTTACACACCGCTGGCCTGTGCTGCCCAGGCTGCTCGCGGCTGATTCCGGTCACTGTAAACACAACCATGGGAGGCACTTTTGGGCCGTGGCAGTTAACAGGTGTGCTTTCTACATGCTCGCTCTCCTTTGTCCCTCATCTGAGGCTCTGCTGGACGACTCTGATGTCCCAGGTGTTCTCTAAAATGACTGCACAGAGCAGAGCTTTCACCACCCCTAATTCCAATCCCAGGTTTCTCTTTGTTATGTGTTTAAATTGGAGCCCAGGAGTTATTTTAGTGGAGCTTGATTTCTAAGAAGCTCAATGAATGGTTTTATATTTAAATCTAGCTTTGCTGTTGAAGATATTCATATTACACTGTTATATGAGCAAGAAATAAACTTTTATTGTGTTAAACCACAGAGATCTGGAGGCGATTTGTTATAGCAGTTAGCCTATCCTAACTAACACACTAAGCGCCTATTACGCAAGGAGTGGGCCAGGCACTCAGAATAATGTATGTAACTCAGTTTCCACTGGGGTTTTCTCTTCCATTTTGATCCAGATATGCTGTTTGTTTTAGTCTGTTTTTTGTTGCTATAATGGAATTACCTGAGACTGGGTAATTTATAAAGAAAAGAGGTTTATTTGGCTTATGATTCTGGGACAGCTGCATCTGACACGAGCCTCAGGCTGCTTCTACTCATGGTAGAAAGTGGCAGGGAGCCGGCGGGTACAAGCAGATCACATGGCGAGAGGAAGCAAGAGAGAGGGCAGAGAGGAGGTTCCAGGGTCTTTTTAAGCAACGAGCTCTCACAGGAACTAACAGAGCGAGAACTCACTCATTACTCCCTCCTCCCCCAGGGAGAGCATTAATCCATTCATGAGGGATCCACCCCCATGACTCAATCAGTTTCCAGCACTGCCACACTGGGGTTCAAATTTCCACCTGAGTTTTGGAGGGGACAACACATCCAAACTCCATCACTGTTCAAGTCTAAAGTCCTTCCCCAAGATTACTGAGATGTCTGTGAAGTTACAGCCCTATGCTCACCTCTGGCACTGGTCTCTTGGTTCTGCTGAATTGAAGTTTATTAGTGCTCATGCCATTTCTTGAGAGCTTTCTCTATCCATAGTAGCACCAACCAAACATGAAACACAATCTCTACTCAATTTCCACTTCCCTCCCCCCACAAAATTCCACTCTCACAAGGCATTTTTCATACAGTTAACGTTACTGAATGTGGGAGTACAGTGACAGTGAAGGCATTTACCTTGTACAATCCACCAAACTTCAAAGGGAACACTAGACACTTTTTACCTTAGAAGTGCTTCAACTCTACCCCACCCAATGAAATTTCCAGAGATAGTCCTCAAACACAGCAGAATCCTTTTTTCTTCTCACATCTCCACTTCAGACTGCCCCTAATTCAAGATCATAAAATTCTTCTCACTATAGCATGTAATTCAGCAGTTTTAATTTCATCAAATGCACTTCTTTTTTTTTTTTTTTTTTTTTTTTTTTTGTCCTTTTTGAGACTGGCCGCACCGCACTCAGCCAGTGAGCGCTGTGAGCACACCGGTCATCCCTATATAGGATCCGAACCAGTGGCGGGAGTGCTGCCGCACTCCCAGCGCCGCACCCTCCCAAGTGCGCCACCGGCTCGGCCCTTCCAAAGGCACTTCTAAACCCAAACTCACTTCTAGGTTCATCTTTGTAATGCTAAACCCATTAAGGTCATCTTCACTGCCAAGTTTCTCCATGTTTCAGGATCCTTTTTGCAAAGACACAAAAAATATGCAGTCTCTACCACAGGTAATCTAAAGTCCAATGGGAAAGATAAGACAAATACACAAATAATTATAAATCATAGTAGATTATTACGATGGTACATCAAAAACTTCATGGAAAGATTCATATTATCTTTCCATTCTATTTTTCCAAGAACTTTTTGAAGTGCCCTGGTATACCCCACCCACCTGGCCACTTCTTTCACAGCCCAAAGGATTCTGGGAGAAAAGGGCAAAGCTGGTATGACTCCTCAGCACTCCATTCACTCAAGAGGATCTCTGAGCTTTGAGGGAATTAAAAATCATTTCCCCTCACAAAAAGGAAAGAACCTTTGGTCTACAGCTTTTTAACTTCATGACAGTCTTCTCTCTCCCCACGGGGAGAGAATTAAACGCTAACTCTCCACCCCAACACCTCAAATAGTAAATTGAGGCTATAAAGGCAATTTCAATTCAAGATTTCTTTTTGTTATGAGAGCTTAAATTGGAGCCCTGGAGTATACTTTCTTTGCTGAGCAGTATTATGAATTAGTTATTAAAGCTATAGATAAATGACTTTCAGTCATAGTAACCTTCGATTCGTCAGTTTCAGGATATTACATTTTAAGTAAAGTACAATGTAGAAAACAAGTCAGAACATTTAAAGTCTTCTAAAATGGCTTGATTTCATCCTATTGCTAATTCTGGACCGAATAGTTTATTATATCAGATGATACAAATTAGGTTTAGAGTATAGAAGAGAATACTGTACAGTTATAAACATCCAGTACAGGGCTGACAGTTGATAGAAAGTGTTAATCCATTTTCATTGTTAAGTATCCACTGAAAGTGCAGATACTATCACAGTAGTATGGTCAAAGGCTCAAATTTTTACTAGAATCTCATGGTTAAACATGTCTTAATTGATAAATTGAAAAAACAGAGCTCTTTTCTCTTAAGATAATATGTTTTTAGGTCTCAAAATCCTTCTTTTCTCTTTTGTCATTTAAGCACGAATAGGTATAATCTTCATTTTACTGTAGTCATAAAGAAAAGCTAAATTCCATTACTATTTACTTTTAAAATAAAACATATATTCTAAATTTCCATTTTGAATCACTGACTTTATTTCTTATATATGGAAGATGAAAAGATTAATAAGAAACTAAGGTGAGTTAGAAATATTTTATCTGCACCTATTTAAGAATGAAAAATGAAAATACTACATATGCTTTCTAAGCCTTCTATAGTAGCTCCATTGAACTGATATTTAAAAACAGCTGAAAACAGAAGACCTTAGATAAACCCTGTGCTCTAAATTATTATTGGCTGACTGACTGTACCTTTGAATCAGTATATTATTCACTCTCCCAGAAACGGCTGCATTTCAATAAACCTTTTATGTTAGCATGTTCTCCATGAGCTAGAGAGCTGGACCTGCCAAATGTGTGCATTTTTCTAGCATCTATAAGACTATCTGAAATAAAATCATAGATTTTTGAAACTGCAAGGGACTTTGGACTCTTCAGTTATAATCTTGACAGCCTACTTGCCATTTATCAAATGGCATCTGCTGAAATACCAAGAAAAATCTCAATCAGGCTTTGAAAAAGATAAAATGTAATTTAAAAAAAACAGCATTTTAATAAGTTGAACAACAGGTAAGCCAATATGAAGTAGCAGATCGAATGTCCTTATCTCAAAGAAATGATTAAATTTTATAATGATGAATATGCTAATTACCCCAATTTGATCATCACCCATTATATACATGTATTGATATTCATCTTTATACCTCACAAATATGTATAATCAATACATTTCAATAAAAAAGAAAAAACAAAACAAAAAAGAAGTAGCAAATGTGAGATTATTTTATCTTGTTTTAATTTGCTTTTTATTGTATTTTTCTTTTAATTTTTTTTTCCTTTTTGTCTTTTTTCGTGTCCGGCAACGGATCACAACCCTCAGTGTTGCGCCCGTACCGGACCGGGACTGGCAACGGGATCGCAACCCTCGGTGTTGCTCCCACACCTCGCTCAGCCAGTGAGCGGGAACCGGTCTGTATGATCGCAACCCTCGGTGTTGCTCCCACACCTCGCTCAGCCAGTGAGCGGGAACCGGTCTGTATGATCGCAACCCTCGGTGTTGCTCCCACACCTCGCTCAGCCAGTGAGCGGGAACCGGTCTGTATGATCGCAACCCTCGGTGTTGCTCCCACACCTCGCTCAGCCAGTGAGCGGGAACCGGTCTGTATGATCGCAACCCTCGGTGTTGCTCCCACACCTCGCTCAGCCAGTGAGCGGGAACCGGTCTGTATGATCGCAACCCTCGGTGTTGCTCCCACACCTCGCTCAGCCAGTGAGCGGGAACCGGTCTGTATGTGGGATCCGAACCCTCGGCGGGAGCGCCACCGCGCTCCCAAGTGGCACACTGTAGCAGTGCGCCACCGGGCCGGCCCCTTAATTTTTTAATATACAAAAACATCACAAAATGCAAAATGTTATCATGAAGCTATTGATTTAATTTGCTTTTTAAAAATGATTCAAGAGTTTTGTTTTTAATTAATAGATTATTTTTTAACTTCCCTTTGTTTTTCTTGTACTATTACACACAAACTGGCTGGACTACATGGAAGATTCTGTAGGGTCTGGGGGAAGGGAGAGGGGAGAAAAAGGATGAGCCAGCTCTAGCAGGAGAGACAACTTGAACCTGGTCTAGTGTGTCCTCGCCTGCAATGCATCAGAAGCACTAAAGGAGTTTTTGAAAATGCAGATTCCCAAGCCCTACCCTAGAGATTTAGATTCAGTAGTTGTAGGTCAAGGCCCAGGAACATGTATGAAATCTCTCAGGCAATTCTGATGACCAGCTGACCTGTTGCACCCTCCTTTTTGGTCCAATTCCCCCATTTTACAGAGAAAGAAACTGGAAATAGCATTCACAAAATTCAATAATTATCAGAATTGAGGTTTAAATTTGACTATCCATATCCCACAGACAATTAATAATTAGTCTAATTAGTAATCAGAACTGAGATTGGAATCTAAGTATCCATGCCCCATGGATTCCCATGTCCATGTTCCTCCAATGCTACCATGCTTGAGGAAGATAATACATTTCAATAAAAAATACAGAACAAAACAAAACATGGGCTGCACACTGAGAACAGAGATCCTAGCTATGTGCTTTCCCCTTGGATAGTTCTAGTAACCTGTTCTAAAGAATCTGACTCAGCAATTTTACTAGGATATTTACTATATTAAAAATTGGAAATGACTTAATTGACCAACAATGGAATGTTAATACATAAATTATCGTACATAGCTATGGTACAAGGGAAAAAATGTGGCCTTTTAACAATGATGATGCAGATGTATATTTTTGCCATGGAAATATAGTTATGATAAATAAACATACATAGAAAAAATTCTGAAAAATATACATCAAAATGTTGACAGTGGGTTTCCCTGGGTAGTAAAATCATAGGAGTTTTTTCAGAAGTTTGCTAATCATATTTCACATATCTTGACAACAATCACATATTGATTGTAATCAACACATACACACAACACACTCACATAAAAATCCAGGGGTCTTATGGCTTTGGGGACAACCTGTTACAGTTCAGTGATTCTTTGTTGAACCAAACATCAGCCCAAACAAAGATGATGAGAAGGTTGCAGGTCTTTTCCTTGACATACTTTTCTGTAGGCTCTTTTGTGTGTGCGTTTTGTAAAACTGAAATAAAAGTATGCATAATGTGTATATCTGAATCAATTATGTATTTGTTGAAGCTCTGTGTTTATGTGAAGATTCTTCCTAGCATGTAAATGTGAGTATCATAATAAATGTTAGTTTCCCTTTCCCTTAGAGATTTGATTAGTGGTTTAAGAGGGCATGGTAGAAGGGGCTACAGTAATAAAAATGTACAGCAGTTTTTTTATTTGAGGAAAGAAGTGAGATTCTGTAATTGACCCAATATTATATCTACAGTTCCACCAAAGACCTTGTCTTCTACTGTGTTTATTAATAATTTAGCTGTAGTGGTGTGCAAAGGAAGTGGTTTGTATTTACAGAGAAATATTGAAACCTTTGTTGAAGATAAGGTTATACAGTCTAGCAGTAAAAATGTGTGCATGTGTAATATATTACTATCTTTTCTATGTTGACTATAGCTCTAGTAAGTCAAAGGTGGTTATTTCTTCTATGAAACAGGGTTTGATGGAAAGAGCCTTTGCTGATTTCATTATTCTAATCCTGTCTCTGCTACTGCCTAGTTCTGTGATCTTATGTAACAGATAAATATAAAGTTCAAGGTTCAAAACAAACCTGGCCTCCTCTACAGAAAATGCTGCATTTAGATGTCTGAGTATATGCACTATTTCAAGTATATATGTGTATATGCAACTTTTACCTACAAGCTAAATATACAAACTTCTTGTAATATGTACTTAAGCTAAAGATTTCAGAGTCCATGAACTAGAAACATCTTTTTCCAAGCCATCTAGAAATAGATTATCTTTTGTTCAGTCAGATGCTCTAGAACATTAAAAATTAAACATTAAAAATATAGGAATGACAGCACAAGGTACTTTTTATAATGCCTGCTTCTTATTGCCTCAGAACTTTTTTGCAAGTTTTCTAATGGTGAGTACACCACACTGAGGCATAAGGTAAATGGCTAGGCTGGGGATGAGATTTGGTAATGTCGGCTTTATGTTTTGGGAATTTAGTTCTATATACCCCTAAAATACCTGTGTGTATTCCAGGCCTATGGTCCCAAAAGCGGTGATAACTAATAACTGTTGTGTGCTTCTTGTCTGTCAAGCCCTGTGCTAAAGATATATATATATATATTTTTTAAAGATGACCGGTAAAGGGATCTTAACCCTTGACTTGGTGTTGTCAGCACCACACTCTCCAAAGTGAGCGAACCAGCCATCCCTATAGGGGATCCGAACCCATGGCCTTGGTGTTATCAGTACCACACTCTCCCGAGTGAGCCACGAGCCGGCCCTGTGCTAAATATTTTGCACATTTAAATGCATTTTCTTTTAGTTGTACTGATGAGGAAATGAGACACTAAGAGGTTAATTAATTTGTCTAAGGTTACTCAGCTAGTAATAGGCAGAGCCAGGATTCAAATTTAGGGCATCTGACTCCAAAGCCATACCCTCCATGATTCCCTGCATAGTGCTCTGTTTGGGATTACTGCCGTGCTCCACGAGGAGACCCACGAGGGTCTCTCGTGTTCACATTTTATTCACAGAGCCTGCTTCTGAGTGTGAGCCCAGTAAATATCGCTACATAATGAATAAATTATATTGGTATTCCTCAAATTGGTTCCAAGGTGTTTTCCAAATGATTTATTTCAATTGATAAAGTATCAACGTTTGCAAACATGAAGTTTAAGAAAATAAAAGTTATTTTATTTTAGGCATTATAAAAAGTACCTTGTGCTGTCATTCCTATATTTTTAATGTTTAATTTTTAATGTTCCAGAGCATCTGACTTAACAAAAGAGCGGATTAAGGTTGGCTTAGAATAGTGTCATACTTCACTTATTTGCCTTCTTACATGGTAATAAACAAGTCCAAATATCTTAGTGGCTTGGCACGTAGGAGGTGCCACTTGCATGCAGTCCTCTATAGGCTGCACGAGCCAGTGGGGGGGCCATCCTCCACACGGTGTCTCAGTACACACACCCCACCGTCCGAACAAGTGCTCTGAAAGCAAGCTGCAGGGTCATTCAGGGCTTGACACTCAGCCTGAAGCGACATGTAAATGACACATCACTTCCACGCAGAAGTTACTGGCCACAATTGGTTACATGGCCCCAACTAACTACATGGGATCTGAGAAGTGCAGTCACAGTGTGCCCAGCAGGAGAGGAGAACTGGATATTGGCGAGCCCTAGCAAGGGTTCCATGGAGAGAAAGGAATATCTGGATATTTAGGAAAGGAAATATTCAGTAGGCTCTGGAATTGCTCATAACATTAGAAAGGCCTGTTGAAATGTGTCACACAGTGATCAGTGCTGCCTTTGGGGTAGGAGAGAAATAAGGAGTGGTGGCATAATTTAAAACATATAGGCAAGAGTAGATACTGCATTGCCTTCCTGCTTATGAGTTGAGAATTGGTACATGGTTTGTCATATATGCATAGAGAAAGAAGAAAATCACCTCACCTTGTACAAAGAAAACATTTAGAAGAGGTAAAGAGCCAAATATAAAAAGAAACCTAGAAATGTATTTTCAAACCTACAGGAGGAGAGTACGATTATTACTTCAGGCTATGGAAGCCCATCTTAATTAAGCAAGACACAGTACAAAAGCTATGAAAGAAAAAGATTGAATTTCTTTTTTCTTTTTTTTGGCAGCTGGCCAGTATGGGAATCCAAATCCTTGACCTTGCTGTTACCAACACTATGCTCTAACCAACTGAGCTAACCAGCCAGCCCCAAAGACTGATTTTTAACAAATGTGAAAATTAAAGTTTCTCTTTAACAAGACACCACAAAATTGAGACAATTGATATACTGGGAGAATATATTTGCAACTTGTTCAAGAGAAAAAGCATCTACAATACAGAAGGAATCCTAAACTTAAAAAAAAAAAAAAATATATATATATATATATATATATATATTTGAGAGGAAATACTAAGTGCCAATAATCTTATGAAAAGACGCTTTAACTCAGTACTTATCAAGAAAAAGCCAATTAAAATAGTAATGAGATAGATGGCAAAAACCGAAATGATTGATAAGAGTCTAAGAAACACCATACAGAATTATACTTTCCCATGTAGTGGTGGTGGGAACATAGATAGCAATGCCTTTCTGAAGGTTATTTGGTGGTAGTTCTTAAAATGCACATTGTCTTTGACCCAGCAATTCCACCTCTAGATTTTTATCTCACAGAAATTTGTATGCACACAAAAATGCATAGGCAAGATGTTCATTGAAGCATTACTCATAGTAGGAAAAAATGAAAACAATCTAAACATTCAGCAATATTGGAGTGTGAAGTAAACTGCAGTGCATTTATGTCACAGACTCTTACACACAGCAGTAAAAAAGAATGAGGTGAAGGTAATTAGAGATTCCAGGAAAAATAAAAATAAAACTCCATAAGAAAAGGTATGATGCTGGGGCCGGCCCGGTGGCGCACTGCTACAGTGCGCCGCTTGGGAAGCGCGGTGGCGCTCCCGCCGAGGGTTCGGATCCCACATACAGACCGGCGGCTCACTGGCTGAGTGAGGTGCGGGAGCAACACCGAGGGTTGCGATCCCGTTGCCGGTCCCGGTCCAGTGCGGGCACGACACTGAGGGTTGCGATCCGTTGCCGGTCACGAAAAAAGACAAAAAGGAAAAAAAAAAAAAAGAAAAGGTATGATGCTAATATTTTTAAATGTGGCATGATTTTGAGCAATTGATAGATTTGAACAGGGAGAATTCATTGTAATATTTTTTGACTATTACCAGTGTTGTGACATTGGAACAATAGAGAAGAAAATATATCACATTGTTTATCTCTGCAGTGAACAATATTTATGTATTCATCAATATAAGTGCTGTTTATTACTTTTCCTCTTTTAGATTCAACCTACAAAGCATTAAAGACTTAAAGTTACAAAAGATTCAAAATGTTACCAACAAAAATTGTTACCAATCGTAACAATATTACAGTAAAGGTAACACTGGCATAATGTAGGTGGTGAAAGGGGCTGGGAGACAAGATTATGGAAAGGGTCAGTGTGCTAAGGTCCTGATCTTTCAGGGAGGTGGGGAACTCTGTTAGGGGGGCTTCTGCTTGACCTCTATTGTTTCCAATTTTTGTAATGGGAATGTATTCATATATTCTTTGTGTACTTAAAAATAAATTAAAATTTTTAATTTCTCTTTTTTTAAAAGTGTAAGAGTAATTTTTTGAAAGCCCTCAAAAACCTAGTTTAATATCTTGATATACCTGTGAATACATTTTTTAACTAATTATCTGGAAAATCCTTTCTATTTTCCACTGTAGGTGTATAGAGTAGAATCATTCTTGAAATATAATACATTTTTTTAAAGGTTTCCAAGTATATCCATATATAGAATTCAAAGTGTCCTTCTTTAATTTCTCCATTCAGATCAATATATATGAAGTAACACATTTGAAATTCGTATAATATTTAATATCATACAAAATGAGAAAAACAGAAAAGAAACATCACCCTAATATGATTTTAAAAGCATTTAATCATCCAATGTAATTATCTCTTAAGCCCCAATAGTAATACATTATTATCCTTGCAAAAAAAGCCACCTGACCTGGGTCATAGATAAAAGTAGTGGCATTAAAAAAAGAACTCTTGTTCTGATAGTCAGCTACCAATTTACTATTTAAAAGCACCTTGGTGTCCTCCATGTTTCTGTTCCATATTCCTTCCAATCTCAAAAATGAAGGAGAAAGTTGAGGCATAAAAATGTGTTAATGAGGGTTTATTTCTACTGTGACTTGTTATTTGTTCCCTCTGTATCTTCCCTGGTGAGCAGGATGATGCCTGGTATATCCTTACAAAAAGCATCAAAGAGCTTCTGCCTCCCAGAGTCTGGAGGCTGCTGAAAACCCTGGTGACTTCAAGGACTGCCCATAATCACTGACAGAGGGGAAAAAAGCCAAGGATAGTTGCTGTGTCTCTTCTGCCTTCCAAATCTCTCACCAATACATCTGACTGGCAGAGCCCAAAGTGTATCTGAATCCCTCCTGGCAAGGGGATATGAGAAATATTCCCAGGTTTCTAGCTCCTGCAAAACAGAGGAGATATAACAGTGTAAAAGGTGCCAGATACCTATAGACAATATCTGGCCCACTTGTGTATTAACAAATCAGTATGAGTAGCCCTGTTCAACTAGAATAGAGGCATTAAATATGCATTGGGAAGACTGACTACTGATTGGAGTGGGGGAAAGGGAGGGAAGAGAAGGAGAGAAAGCCAGATCTAAAGATGGAATAGATCAAATAGATATTTTCTAGAGACCTATTATAGTCCTTAAATAGGAAAGTTACATCATTAAGGCAGTCCTTTAGGACAGTGATAAAATGGACTTTGTGTTTGCAGGGTGTGGGAGTGGAAAGAAAGGAGGAAGGTAGAGGATTGAAGCAGGGAAACCTTTTAAGAGAATTTTAGGGATCCACCAATGAGATTACAGAGGCTATGGATTAAGATAAAAGTGGTGAGAATGGAGACAAAGGGCATATGTGAGAGATATGGCCCCTGGGTCCAGAAAAAGAAGCTTATTCCTAAGAATAATCTAGTGTCCACTGTCAGTGGCCACACCACCTGGCTGATCCATGGTGCTAACATGAGTGTCCTGGAGCAACAGCAAGCCGAGGACAAGGAGGTACGTGCATCTCATTGCCTCACCCCCAACCCCTTCAGCAAATCATCCCTGCCTAAAATGGAGCCAGGTTTACATCTGCATTTTATCTCCTTTTCCAACTTCTTTGGAGTAGTTACACTAAATGTGGAAATGAGGTAAGATGAGCCTAGAAATTCCGTCTTGTTTCCTCTCTTTCCCATTGCCTGAAGAAAAACTACAGGGCTGGGATGTTAGCTCAGTTGGTTAAAGAACTGTGTTATAACACCAAGCTCAAAGATTTGGATCCCCTTTCTGGCCAGCCAGGGGAAAAAACTACAAACTCCTTTTGCCTCAGATCCAGCATTCTTACAACTCCATTTTCTTCTTCAACCCCACTGGAACACTGACTGCTTCAGTCAGGCTGATCCTACCATCTCCCGCATTCGTTCAATCATTCATTTGTTCATTCACTTGCTCTTCAGTCAACAAACATTAATTGAATAGCTGCTCTGTGCCAGGCCCTGCTGAGGATTCAGAAATTAAACATCCACAAGAGTAACAAAAACCCCTGCATCATGGAGCATAGGTTCTAGTAGAGAGAGGCAAACAAGAAGTAAAATACAGAGTATGCTGGAGGTAAGTGCAGGGAAGGAAAATAGTACAATGCCCCCCTAGTACAATAGGGGGACAAAAATAGTACAATAGTACAATGAAATTCTCTTTTCTTTTCCTTTCTTTCTCTGTTTTGTTTTCTTTGCTGCCTTTCCGAACCCATCCTACTTTTAAGATGCAGAGCAAATTTCCTTCTACTCTGTGCCTTTTCTAACCCCTTCAGCCCACAACAACCCATCTTGTTCATAGCTTCTTACTGTCTGTCTCATGTCTTTGTGTAGTATTCATCACACCACACTCCCCTCTTCCAAAGAAGGATTGCATAAAGTAGATGTCCACACATGTCAACACAGGAACTTGAGAATTTTTCTCTTAAATGTTCAATGAGATCATATGACTTCTGTAGCAAGATGACAACATTTTATAAGTCTAATGGATATATCTGAAGTCATGAAGTATAATGGAGGAGAAAAAGACATAAAGACCAATATTGGAAGTTGGGGGTTAGGAGAATAAAGGGAAGAAGGGGTCAAGGCTTGATTGGGACAGATTTATAAAAGATGAAGAGGTCTTTTTAATAAAACCATGGAGACAGGTGAAGAAAGTGAATAGAGAGATTTATCTGAAGTAGAACATTATGAGAGGAATTCATAAGAGAATATAAGGGGGCTGGCCTGTTAACTCAGTTGGTTAGAGTGAGGTGTTATAATACCACGGTTAAGGTTCAGATCCCTGTACTGGCCAGCCAACAACAAAAAAATTATGAGTACTTAGGGAGGAAATAGGTGGGGCAACCTCTAAGGAAAGAAATGTGTTAATACAACTTTTCATGATAATGTCCTAAGGAGCTAAATGTTTATAACCACAGCAAGGTTAATCAGAGAGATCTTTGGACTCAAAATTCGCAAATTTGGTTGATAAGAAAAATCTACTGATGTGTTTTTTAAAAATATAAATTCCTGACTCTACCTTTAGGCCAACTGGAAAATCCAAAGAATTTATATTTTTGTTTAATATGTAATCTAAATAATTGTTTGGATCAGGCAAGTTTGACAAACACTGGCCTATGGCAGTGGGTATCAGATTTTACTATCTGTAACACTTTCTTGTTGTCATTAGCTTTGAAAAGAACCAGAAGTAGCAATGATCTAGGTCTAGGAAAATACTGGCAAAACTGGTATGCCAAATCTCTGCCAGCTGATATTTGAAAGTTGTGGTAGGTGCTATTGGTTCACTGACCCGAATCTTTTTCCCTTGCCATTTTTCTCTACAGTTGGGAAAAGCTAAATACTCACTTTCCCAGATACCCTTGCTGCTAGGCATGTCCACATGCACATATTGGTCAAACTGACGTTTCTTGGGCCTTTTGGGAATGCTTCTGTTTTCTCGGTATAAAAGACAGACCTGGACTGGTGCCACCCTATGCTTTCTTCTTGGCTTGAATGCAGGTGTGATGCCTCCCTAGCCACAGCAGCCATCTTGGAATTGAAGGCAACAATCTCAAAGGAAAACTCAAGAGAGACAGTGACCCTACTATTGTGGATATAGGTTGCTTGTTGTTAAAGAAAGAGAAGAAGAACAACAACAGATCTATTTTTTAAAGCCACTGTAAAAGTTGATTATTTCTGTTACTTGCAACTGCAAACACTCCTAACTAAATCAAAGGAAAAGTGGGGTAAGCCCAGGCCTGAAACAAGAAAAGTTTCCTCATCTTCAGAAATATACATACCTAAAAGAACTGGCTCAGTTTCTCATTACAGGATGGATGAAGGCCAGAGTGCAAGGATACTGAATCCTAGCATCTGAGTCTGAGAGAGAGTTCTAGAAATGGAAAAGGACAGATAAAGTTGACACTTTAAGCCTGTGCCATCTTAATAATAGAATATTTGCCTAGAATAAGGTAAAATTAACTTGCCTTAACAGGATGTATTTTATAATTTCACATTCCCTCAACAAAATGCAAAATTGGTATAAGCAGGATATAGTGGTAAAGAGGGCTTCAGCTATCAGAGCATCTGTTGGCAGTCTCATGGTGGGAAAAGCAAAGCATCTGATAATAACTTACTTTTCTGACAATTTCATCTCTCATAGGGTAGAGGAAACAACCAGGAGAACTGCTACTTTTAATTTAATTCTAACCAAAAAAAGAGAATCTAGTTGTAAAATGGATATGGGGTCTGAGAAGAAAGTTCTCAGGTCACCTTAGATTTTATTATCCAAGGATGTCAAATATGCTCCTAGACACCATGAAACTAGGTTTTATCAATTTGAAGGGAAAGATAAGTCAGAGAGAGGCAAAGGCCTAAAACTCTAAAGAAAAGATGATTTTAAAAGCCTTTTAAATATCAAAATTTCAACTCAACAAATGTTTATCAATTACCAACAAGATGAGATGATCTGTACCAGAGGCTGTATAATTCTTCCTCTCAATATATTTATAGTCT
This sequence comes from Galeopterus variegatus, assembly GCF_000696425.1. Lineage (NCBI taxonomy): Eukaryota > Metazoa > Chordata > Mammalia > Dermoptera > Cynocephalidae > Galeopterus > Galeopterus variegatus. The sequence continues at coordinate 169,857 of NW_007727249.1, forward strand.
GTGGAGGGAGGAAAATGAGAGAAGCACTCAGATACCCAGCTACCATTTATTGAACATCTACTGTGGAAAAACAATATGATTAATAACGTATATAATATTCATAATATTTACAAATACTCTTCAAGGTAGATGTCCTCATTTAACAAAGAGACCACGTGTTTAGACTCCTTGGTACGTTGCTCAAAGCCTCACAGCTGCTGAGGAGATGGAGCTCCGACCCTACTCCTGCAGTTACTGAATCAGCTTGATCCCAGAAGGTGATGCTCTGTTCTGCTTCTCCCATGTAAATCCAAGATCACCAACTATTGACAGCTGACTACAAAGGGATAAAATTACTTCCATCTTTGAAACTGGGAATATCTGCTAAACTTCTGGTAGAAGAATCAATTCACTGAATGAAAGACTTATTATCAGTCCTTCTATATTTAAAATCTTCTGAACTGTCAGGAACTTCGGTAAATCATTACTTAAAATACAGCTGTTTAATGACAGGATATGCAAAAAAGATTTATCTTACCATTCTAAAAGAAGTAATATATTTTTAAAAAATAGATCACTTCTTTAATGTTGAAAATAACTTAGTTGTGCAATGTTTTTAGAAGCCTAAAATGTTAAGTAGATAAAATTATAATAACCTAAGAGTTCTACTTTAAACATGTAATAAGTTATGTAATAGATTAAAATAGCGAACTAAATAAAATTGAAAACCTGATCAATTATATACTGATCAATTTTAAATATATATAAATATATTTATATATATTCAATTTGAGTGAAACATCCATTTCTTCTCTATAGTAGTTAATTCTTGACTAAATTACTGGAAAATTATATATACACTTCACGTTTATTTACCTAGGTAAATTCGACTTACATGCTTTAGTTAAAAATAACAAAGCCATTGAGGTCACTAGATGGGAGTGATCTAGGAATTAAGTCTTCAGAAGTTCACTGCCTCTGGTGCTAAGGTCACAGCAGGGAGGTAGTTTCAGCCAAAGAACTTCATTGCATTCAAAGAGCCACAAAAGTAACCACACCCTATTTCCTGTATATTCTTGGAAGGGAAAAATACCTAATAAGCTGAACACGAAGATTACATTATAACAACTTTTAGTGTACACAATGCTAATTTTCCCGAAAGTTGAGGGGAAAGTTGTCCAAGCTTTTCTTTTAGTGGAAAAAAGGGATTATGTTTAGAATAATGATGAAATTCAGTCCATTCACATCTCTCCATACACAGAGAAATTAGGGAAACTCAAAAGCATATTTAATCAGTTCTTTGCTTTGTACAGAGACACACATAGACAGAATTTTTCAAAATTCTCTCACTACCTATGGGGCTGTCTTGTTGTTAGGCTGGGCCTGGCACAAGTGGTGTGATGGGGGATTGCAGGCTAGCCTGCTCCCTCTGCCAAGCCCTGCACCCTGGCATAGGGCTGGGTCAAAGAGGAGGAAGGTATTCCTTGTTCTAATCAGTCCACAAAGAGTGGGTACAAAGGACCTGGCTGTGCTGGCTCTATGGCCCTGGTCTTGTGAGTGAGAAGGACAAAGGAGGTGGCCTAGAAGAAGGCTTCTCAAGGAGAAAGGTAATGACTGTATAAATGCAACCTCAATTTGGTCCTTCTGGGCTCTGTACATTCTTGAAAGCACAAATCTAAAACTACAGAGTGCAGGGCCACAGCATCTGCTTTGCTAGAGGGAGTGGTATGGAGTGTGATCAGGTCCTAGCCTGTACTTCTCAGCCAGAGGACATTTATATGATGCTGCTGGCTCTCAAAGAACATAACCTTATCTGTCTACTGAAAATCTGCCTCAAATAGACCCTTGACCAATGCTATTTGATGGCTCTGATGGGAAAAGAATTCAATAATTTGCTCTCTTCTCACCTCCATATAGTCTATTCCCCTTAACCCTAATTACTCCCTGACCTAGAATCGCAAGGTATTAGAAACTGAAGGATCTTTTGAGATCAAACACATCAGCCTCTTGCTTTCTGCATGATATAACTGAGCCTACTTTATGCTTTCTGCCCCACTTAATTCTTCAGATATCTGCTCATATTTCGCATCATTCACAAGCTCCTCGAAAATATGAGCTGGAAAAATGTTGCTCACTGAAAATCTTGCTCTGCATAGTCCCAAACTAAAACTAAGGACTGTGAGAAGAGAAAGAAAATGAGAAACCTATATACTTGCAGAACTTAAAGCACTGTTGACATTCATTATATTATTTGTACACCACACAAATCTTTTATTAGTTATAATCTTCTTTGAGAGTAGAGGCTATGTGTTTTTAAATTATTTTTTAATATATATGGGATCCAGCACAGTATCACAAATGCCCAGGAGTTTAATAAATATCATTTGTTGATAATGAGCTGGTCTATCCCCTGGCCTACCAGCAGTAGCCAAATAATCATCCCAGAGAGACGAGAATCTATCCTGCTTTTAAAGACCTCCGGGGAGTGAGAATCTAAACCTTTTTCCATAACTCATTTCAGTGTCTAATAAGCCTTAGTGTCTGCTAGGAGATTCTTCCCAAGAAGGTGACATTCCCAAGAATGTTGCGTAGTAAATGCTGGATTCCCCTTGAAGGCACTGGAGCCAGTCACTTGAATTACTAGGAACTACCTGGGAGTGTGCGTTTATGAAGGCAGAGTAGGTGGCGGAACCTAGGTGGGTGCAGGTGGGGAGGGCTGTCATATGAGGAAGAAAAAGGGTAGAGAACAGGTTTCTTTCCGGCTTAGAGGTGGCATTGTGCACACTTCTTAGCAGAACTGTCCAGTGTTAATGGAATTTGTGATAGGCAGTAGTGGGCAGGAAGCTGTAGAGTTGGGGAGAGCTCTGTGATAGTAGAAGGAAAGTCTCCCACTGGCTACCCAGCTTTTTACATCCCGCCCCCCCCCCCCCCCCCGCACTCTCCATGAGGATAAGATTGCTGTTACTATTTTCCATTACTATTCCATGGACATCAGTGTTAGTTCCTGTTAAAAGGAATCTGAATACCCTAGCCATGCAAGAAGTGATCTGAATATGTCCTCTGCAAAGGGTGTGTGCACACTTGAGTGTGTACATATGTGTGAAGAGGCTTGGAGCGGGGTGGAGGAGGGAGTGCAAACCTAGTACAGGAGGTGAATGACGGTTAGTAGCAAACTAGCAACCTCTCAGGCCAAAGCAGACCCAGATAAGGGATCCAGATTAGGGCTGAAAATCAGAGCTGATGCCCAAACACAGGATCTGTAAATTTAGTGAAAGTCTAGGAGAGGAAGGGAGAGGCAGAGTTGAAGGGAGAATAAAAACCCAAGAAGTGCAGGTCAGAGAAAGTAGGACTGTTGAGAATCTGCACTGGAAGGAATGAAACAGAGCTCTGCCTCTAGGAAAATAGTTTGGCAAGATCCAGTTCAGAAGTAGGTTTCAGCCCTCTGGTTAGGATACAGGTCAGGACCTCCTGTGTCCATGTCCTGGGCTACAGGAAGGGCAATTGGAGTGCCGTGGTCAGGGAAACCTATAAGAAGGAAGGTGAATAGGTGGCCTGGCTTCCTTGCTAGGGGCTTAGGATGAAATGCAACTGGATAGAGTAAGTGCCACTGGACAGATTTGAGGAAGTATTCCGATAGGAACAACCAAGACAAGTTTGGGAATTTTGTTGAGCCCTGATGGTGTGGAGGAGAAAACATGGCCTGCAGCTAGCTGAAAGCTTGCTTTGAGGTCACTGAGAGCAGGAGAGAATGGGCACACAGGGTTGGTAGACGGGACTGGTACCTCAATGATGACCAAGTAATTAGTCATTTACGAAAATCTAGGTCAGTTTGGGGTGAAAAACATCTTGGTACACCATGCCCTATTGCGTCTTTCTCTAGGTCCCCACAATCAGAGAAGTCATTTGATTGGAGAATGGTGGGAAGCAGTGGATTTAAAAACCTAGATGAACACTAGAAGCCTTAGTGGTATCAAGAGCTGGGAGAAGTGTAGGTGGAGGGGAGTGAGTCACAAATAGCGGTTTGCAAGCCTTCTAAGGACTATCCACCCTTCGGGATAGAACAAAGTCTCCATACACAAAGATTCTATCCCCTGTTAGTCCCCACAAGTCATTTTCTATAGCTCTGCAGGAGCCTGATATGATTTTGGTCAAATTGTAAATGATGTATTTTATGAATGTAGAATCACAGGACTATGGGTGAAGAAAATAATTTCCACATAAAAGAAACAAATCCCTAACCGGCTCCCTACGCTCTTGTTTTCCTCCCTCACATGTGTGTGTCTATGTGTGTGTGTTGATTGCAATGTATGTTTCAGATATGAGCATTTTTTTTTAAGCACAAGGTTTAAGGAGCTTTTAAATCAAAAACTTGAATTTAAATCCAAAGCTGACCTGAGCCCTAAATACCATTTCTGCTTTTCTTGGCATTTTCAAATTCCTCTAGCATATTTCTGTGAAAAATAATGAAACACTGTTTATTAAACTTTTAGGTTATATGGACCCTTTTGTAAACTTTTGTCTATGTGTTATTATGTACCTGTTTTAGATTAAATCAAGCTGGAACAGCTCACTTTTAAGGTGTTTACCAAATGCAAGCCTGAATTGTCTGTGGCAAACTAGGATTTCCCTAACACCCCACAAGCTCAATTTTTTTTTTTTTATATATCAGGGATATATATATATATATATACACTTAATATATGTATCTATTTCTAAATTGAGACTATTCACCTTAGAAAGAAATGTATTACCATGTGTTGATTTAGGCTTAGAAAATTGCGATTACTTATTACTAACATTATAATCTCATAGTTTAAAAAGATCAGAGAAAAAGGAATCTTTCTTCCATATTTAGGATGTGTTTTATAATTCTGTCTTTTAAGTACTTCTCAACATTCCTACCACACTACACTTAATGGTGGAACTCATGCTCCTGGAGGCTGGCTGGAGTGAGAGACGGGGGTGGGGGGAGTCTGAGGAATGCTCCCCAAATGTTCTGCCCACAGTTCAAAAGTTCTTTAAAATTTCTTTATCTTAAAACTCCATAACATCTCCTTATTATGCTATAAAAATATCTCCTCACCTCCCCCCACACTAACCCATGAGTAAATTGATTCTTCAGAGCAATATACTATACTTATCCAACAGTTTTGTTTGCCATGTTTCCATCAATTTACCAGGTTGAGTAGTTTGGCATCATGCGTATGCAGTGGTTAATAATTATTTTTATTTTTGTCAATTTTATATGTATAAATTCAAAGACAGCCTTCTAAAAGTCCATATGAAAAGTTGATCTGTTCCAGATGTATATAATACTAGTAGCTCACCTTGAATGCTTACTCTGTGCCTTGCACATTAATGAATAAAACAAGCAGAATTTTTTTTTTTTCGTGTCCGGCAATGGACCGCAACCCTCAGTGTCGTGCCCGTACCGGACCGGGACCGGCAACGGGATCGCAACCCTCGGTGCTGCGCCCGCCCCTTGCTCAGCCAGTGAGGTTGCTAAGCCCGCCCCTTGCTCAGCCAGTGAGCGGGAACCGGTCTGTATGTGGGATCCGAACCCTCAGCGGAAGGGCCGCCGCGCTCTCAAGCGGTGCACTGTAGCAGTGCACCACCGGGCCAGCCCCAAACAAGCAGAATTTTTGCCATCAAGAAGCTCATGGTCTAGTGGATGAGGTAGATTATAAATCAAATAATCAGATGTACACGTGCAAAATGGCTGCATAAAGAAAGGACTGTGCTTTCAGTGCAGGGGGAGCAGAGTCCCATTATAAAAAGAGACCATATGAATAATAGAGATGTTTGACCTGGTCCAGTGGTCAGAAAAGTCTTCCCAAGGAAGTGATGCTTGAACTGAGACCTGGAGGAGTAAAAGTGTAGGGTTAACTAGGGGAAGGGTGAGGGTGTCCCAGGCAGCTGCTACTCCAGTGGCAAAAGCTTGGTGGTGTGGAGAGCCTGGCACATTTGATGAACATGAAGAAGCTCTGCATGGCTGCCCCCAAGGGCGGGGTAGGGGGTACACCATGAATCTGAAGGGCTGGGCAGTGGCCAGACCACATGAGGCTTTTGAGTAACGTTAGGGCATTAGAGGTTTTTAAGCTGCTTTGTGTGAATGTTTTGGAGGAAAGCCAGAAAGTAAGCAGGGAGAGTAGTTAGGAGGTTATTGCAGATGAGAGATACTGTTGCTAGGTCTAATTTCCAAATATACACATTTTTAATCAATTCATAGGACTTAAAGAGATCTCTAAGAAGAAATTTATTTCAAACTTCCACATATTAATTTACCTAGACTCCTCGAAGTAAATAATTATTCATAATTTAAAACCTCCACAGAACATAATCCTAAAATTTTTTGTGGGGCAATTCTCTAATTGCTGTTTGAAGTCTAGTCTGCATGCCTTGGTCAGCACAGGAGTCCTTATCAGGGAGATCTGCTGGGGCAAGGGGCAGTGCAATGAGCTCAGTAGGTGCTTCCCCGGGATGCCTCCAGGCAGGCTCTAGGCAGGGGCTGTGGAATAGGTGAAATTGTTTCCAAGACCTTTCTGCCCAGCCAGTGGCCCATTTCCTGGTGTACCAAAGCTTCCCCGCAGGATGTTTGTCTCAGCCCCTCCCACTCTTATGTTTTTCTTCCCAAATTCATGTTCCTATTGAAACTCTTCTGTCCTTTGCGCCATACCAATAACCTTCCTTCCCTCTGTATTCCATTATAAGTAGTCTCTCTGACATGAACTCATGTTAAATATATTGGAAAGTTTTAATAATTATTTGGAAGTCACGCTCTCTGTCAATTCTTAGGTCAAGTGTTTTATAAGCTCTCTACCCTCCCCCCAAGTGCCTGTCTTAAAACCATGCCTTTGTATTCAGAATAGCTTTATGGTCAAGGTGGGAAGAGAAGACTGTTTTATGTTGGCTAAGGAACAGGTAGTTTTGGTCAGATAGTAGAACAATGAGCTGTCCCTCTAATAAAACATATGAAGTTGCTTGTTTTTATATCTGTGCTTCCTTATTGCAAAGCTGGGCTCTTAAAAGGAGATATTGTAACTGAGAGTCAAGTTTACTAAAAGGTACAATTTCTTCTTGCTGAGGTCAAGCTTTTCCCAAACGCATTGAGATATTCCATTTTAGGGTACCAAGAGGGAAAGGTTACCACTCCATTTTCCCTGGAATAGAGTACTGCTAAGTGTCATTGCTCTGCAATACTGTCTTGGGCATTGGTTTCCAAATGGAATGTGGCGTGAAACATAATTCTTGCAGAGTTGCTCGTGAGTGCAGCTGTGCATGGCATAAAACTCCCCAGAGCAAACCTTCAGGTTGCCAACCAGAGTTAATCCTAAAGTGCTCAGTGGAACACACCTCGAATTTCATGAAGTGTCACCATGGTCAGAACTTTAAGCCCTTTTCCTCAGCTGAATGCCCCTCTCACTCACAAAGAGACCCTGGTTCAAGTTAAGTGGCCAACACTGGAGAGGAGGGCAGAATCAGACTCAGGTACAATGGTGGGGTTTACAGGTTATTTCTTTAGAGCAGGAGTTGGCAAACAGTAACCCATAGACCAAATCCAGCTGCAGCCTAGCAGCTACAAATGGTTTAAAATGGTACAAATATTTTTAAATGATGTGTGGTGGGACAGAACAACAGCAAAGAAGCATCTGGCCCCCAAAGCCTATAGCAGTTACCACCTGGCCCTTTACAGTAAAGGTTTGCTGACCCCAGCTTCTGAGGCCTCGCATCTCCCTTCCTCTGTCCTTGCTCCTCTTTAACCTCTCTTCATCCTCTCCAGGGTGGAGTGGCCCAGCCCTCAGCGCCACATTCATTTATTTACCAATTAGAGCTAATCCTCCTCTCCAAAGGCAAACTCATTTAACTGGCTGCTTTTTCCCAGCTAGAGGGAGGGGCTGCTGTTCTGATTCTTCCTCTCCTTTTCCCACTGTTCTCTTTCCCCCAGCTTCCACTATGAGGCCATGGAACAGAGTTGTCCCTCCCCAGCCTGTGCCTATCCCAGTTCTCACTGCCTGGGGCAAGGGCTCCTATCAGCCGGAAGCTTCTGGAAACCAAGGGCCTTGTGTGTCCTCTGCAAGGGAGAGGTCTTCTTGGGAACTTTATGACACCTGTGGACCTCCGGGATCAGCTTGATGACCCATAATGCTCTCTGGCTGCCAGCTCTTCAACAGTTCTCTGCCTCCCTTGCCAGGCTTGGATCCGTTTACTAGACAAGTGGTGATCAAATGCACGAACTCTTCCACCTAGATAAAAATCTAACTCTGAGGGGCTGCCTGGTTAGTTCAATTGGTTAAAGTTCAGCCTTATAACACCAAGGTCACTGTACGGATCCCTATGGGCCAGCCACCAAAAAAAAAAAAAAAAAAAAACAGCTCTGACATTTACTACCTAGGGAAATTTAGTTGCTTAAACTATGGTTCGGTTTCCTCCTCTGTGGAAAGGGGGGGATAATAGTTTCTACTTCATCAGTTTGTGGTGAGGAGTAAATGAGTTAATTTGCATAAAATTGCTTTGAACAAGGCCTAACACACAGCGAGTACTCAGTAAAGTGCTAGCTTTTACTGCTGTTTGATGTTCTGAGGTTAGGCTGTGTTATGGCTGGTCTCCACTTCCTTAGGCTATTCTAGCTCAAGGTGAGGTCTGCTCTCAAACTTAGGCCAGGCCACCCCCATAAGGTAGGCAAAACTGTGAAACAGGTGAAATGGGTTGAAGAAGTTTCCCATCTCCCTTATTCTTTATGCCTTTTACTATACAGAATCAAATAATGACTAAAAACACTTTGCTTTTGTATCAAAGTTATGGTCTGCTTTCCCGAACATTTAATTTAGTGCATATAACAGCCCTCTGAAATAGCTGGCACATGATAAACACCTATAAATGTTGACTGAATGAGGGGTATGAGCTGCGAGGCTGACAATTAGCAGAATGATCTGGTATGATGTACCTGCTGTTTTTTATTTTGATTGGTTGGTGGCCATACAGAAGTGGTTGATAAATATTTTGAATATCCACTCTGGAACCATGTAGTTAATGAGGTCCCTATTTTATTAATGAGGAAACTGAGTTTCTGGGCCGTTTGATGACTTATCTAAGAACACACAACAATGAGGGTAGAGCTGTATCTAGAAGCCAATTTCTCTAGTCTCTCATCTAGCCCTGTGGCTGTTATACCTATTGCTAACTATGCATAAAATCAAGTTTGTTTTGTTTGATTACAATAATAAACTCAGTACTAGCATGTCGTTTTCCTGGTTTGTTGCTCAAAGAGGACTCACAGTCTTAGAAGGCTGTATGTGAATGAAAGGGAGCTCCGATGCCCCCAGGAGGAGTTCCCGTCTGTCTTTGCAGTCCCCTTTTCCCAAAAGGACAAGTGATTTATAAGATTATAGGAAGGGAGTGAGAACAAGGTGCTCAGTGACTTTCCCTCTCTTATTGGAGAGGCCTTGCTGCAGGATACAGGGTTTCTCTAGCCCTTTGCCCCTGGGTGAGCAGTTTCCCCTGCAGGGAAGGGCTGCAACTGTTCGTTCTGCCTGTGGCTGGGTGGGATAAGTACAGGGGAAGGGAAATATCAGATAGTCTATTTGGTTGCATATCTAAGCCTTGATCTTCAAAAAATAAAATAAAATATAAAAGGTCAAGAAATAAAAACATATTACCAAATACAAACATAATATACCAAACTGTATTCCACAGAATGCTTGCTTTGAAAGATTTTGAAAGGTATGTCTTTTAAAAAGGGTTCAATGGGTTTATAAGATTTTTCTTCCTGCAAGTTTTCTCAGTCTTTGATATGCTAATAAGCATTGCAAATCTTTAGAAGGTGAATTTAATATTTAATTTACTATTTCCCAAACTCCTTTAATGTTGGAACCCTTTACTTCCAGAATTACAGACTATGTGTCCATTATGGGTGGAACACAGTATGGGAAATGCTGATATAAGGAAATGACAGTAGTTACAATGGCTGTTACCTGACCAAAAAGTATTTAAGTATTTGTGACTTTCTTCTCAAAAAGTCTGTTCATTTTCCACTGGCTATAACAAGGTTTTGTGTGTGTGCCTGCCTGTGTTGTGGGGGGTGTTTTGGAACTGCAGAGCCAGCCAGAGACATGAGGGTAATGTACAGTGCATTTCTATAAGAATTGAAACCCCACCAGGGAAAAAACAAAATGAAAATGATTCAGGATAAAATAAAGTAATATATAAATTAGTTGATTCCAGTCGTGTGTGTCCCCAATCTAGTAGACAGGGTGCTAATTCAAATCATTTGGAAGAAGTAGTACAACCAGAATCTGTGGACATTAACTGTAGCAATACCTACAATCCCATTAGAAGTCAGAAACTTGAAGTTTCCATTGGTTTGCATTAAGGAGGGTTCAGCATATCTCAGCAGCTTCGAGAAAAACTACCCTGATGTCTGCATTTCCAGCCAGAACCCCACAGGACAATAAGCCACTGAGCCCACTGGAAAGGCATTTGCTCTGATCTGAATGTCTGTATTCCCCTAAAATTCATATGTTGAAATCCTAACCCCCAAGGTGATGGTATTAAGAGGTGAGGCTCCTTTGGCAGCTTTTGTGAATGGGATTAGTGCCCTTATAAAAGAGACATGAGGGAGCTGGTTTGCCTCCTCCACCGTGAGAGCACAGGGAGAAGGCACTATCTATGAAACAGGAATGGGCCCTTACCATAAACCAAACCTGTCAGTGCATTGATCTTGGATTTCCCAGACTCCAGAACTGTGAGAAGTAAACTTCTGTTGTTTATTAGCCATTCAGTTTATGTATTTTGTTATAGCACCCTGAACTAAGATAGCATCCCAGCTCCCCTGGGTCAGTAGAATTATTAACTCAAAGCATAAGTGTCTTTTAGCTTTAGGAAAGCATAAAGTTAAATAAGACAAATTAAATCCATAGTACTATTATATTTATTTATGTTTAGAAATATTTATAAATATTTGTATTTGGTATTCTAATCATTTGTAATCTTTGTGATAATTTAACATTTTAGAATGCCTAACAGGTTATCCTCATAATACCAATTTAAAACACCTAAATGAGACCGTAATTGATTTAGATTTGTGATTTTAAGTGAAAAGATATGAGAATTTTATTAAATCTGTAAACATTTTTGTAATGTTCAAAAGAACTTTAGATTCATCATATCTTATTAGTTTATATTATCTTATTAGTTTATATATTTATGAGCATTACTTAATACTTCTGATTCTTTTGCTCATTGAGCAACTAAAGTAGTTTAAAAAGAATACATTAAATGCATAAATGAAGTTTAATAATTCAAGGGAATTTAATTAGCCAAATTATAAACATTCCCTTAAAGAAGAGAGTTACATTTGTAACCGGAATTTGAACTTAAAGGAAAACCAGGTTTTCAAATTTGTAATAAATGAAATGGAATTACTGTACATTGTCTTCTCTGTCCACAAAACATGTATTCAAGAATATCTCATACCCAGGCTGTCCTGTGGCAGCAGGCATGTGGTGAGAGGCGGGGAGTGAGTGGGACAAAGGTCTTCCTTTCATAATCGGTAGATACTCTGATAGCATCAAAGAGTGCAACAGAGGGAATCCAGCTGATTGATTATAACCACGGCTGCATTCAGTATTTTTTAGATTCTAATCTAGGAAATGTGCGTCATATAAATGTGATTAAGAAGTGGTTCTTCTCCAAGCAGTTTCTCCTTTAATATGTACACAGAGTCCAATTTCTAACTAGGTCTCGCTGCCATCACCCATGCCACCTTCTTTCACTGAGACTTCTGCAGTGGCCCCCTAACTAGTCATGCACTCCCCCAGATGTAGTACTACTGCAGTATGTCCTCTGCATAGTGGTCGCAGTAGTCCTTTCAAAACAGAAGGTGGATCAAGTCACTTCTCTGCTCAAAACCTTCCAGCAGCTTTCCATGACATGAGAAAGAAAAGGCCCTTCACATCCACTCCCCGCCCCCTTCTCCTGCCACTCCTTTGCTTACTTCATATCAGGCAACAGACCTAATTTTTATTTGTAGGACACAGCGCACTTGCTTTTACCTATGTTCCTTTGTACTGTTCCTCTCTTCCTTTGTCCCTCGGCCTGGAATGTTCCTTTTCCTGATATTTGCACACTCACTCCCCCATTTCATTTAGTTTTCTGCTCACCTCACCTTAACTGAGCAGCCTTCTCTAAGCTCCTTATCTAGAATAACATATACCCCCAAACCCCTCCCCACTTTATCTTATGTAAGCTTAGTTATCATTTATCTGACTTACTAGCAGCTAGATGTGGTCATATGACCAAGTTCTGGCTAATGGATATGAGTGGAGGTGATATATGCAACTACCAGCACATGTCCTGAAAGGGAAGGCATAGCCCTCTATCTCTCCTTCTTTCTGTCCCAATGGCTGGAATTTGAATGTGATGGCAGGAGCTGGAAAAGCCATCTCAGACCACCAGATGGAAGATGTATGTTCAGATGGTAGAGCAATCTGGGTCTTACTCTGGAATGTTTATATTTGAATATCAGCCACATACGAGAATAAAACTTTTTAAAAAGCCATTTTCATATTGTCTTTGGAATAGCAATCAAACCATAGCCTACAGACACACAGACATACATTTTTTGAAAGTCTGTCTGTCTGTGCTCCCAACCCCCACCCTACATGGAACTGAAACATAAATTCCATGAAGAGTAGGGGCTGTGGTTGGTTCACTGTAAACAGCTTCCTGAACAGTGCCTGGCACAATAAGCATTCAATAAATGTTTATTGAATGAATGAGTAGCAAAACCACCAACATAATACAAGGCCTTGAGTGCTGAGGAAGTACATGGCTGGTCAGTATAAATGTTTGGTATGGCAATATGTTGTGTGTGATTGGTTTTCTGTTCTGACTGAATCACAAACATAAGATACAACCTGCTATTTCCATTATATGAGACATAAATACTTGTAAAATACTTGTGTGTTTCTTTTGTAATTTAAATGAATACAACCAAGTGAAGTTCATTGTTGTAATGAAATCGGGTCACAGAGGCATGGAAAACTGTGACAAGGTTCACGTTGATGAGGAAAGGTCATAAGCAGCATGCTATGCACAGATGGAAGAAAAAAGCTTGTGTGCTGAGATCTTGAGATGTGTGGCTGAGATGTGCATCAGTCCGGATGGCAGAAGCTGATAGCTGGAAGAACCACAGACAAAGAATTGCACAAGCTAAGTCAAAATGAAACAGAAACATATCACATGGTAATAGCAAGATGCCTGGGGGTAAATGCTACAGACACAAAGCCACTGAGTTCCAGGGTGAGTAAAGGACATAAAATGAATTATAGTGCCAGGATAATATTTTTGGTATCAAATATCTTTTCCATGCAACTAAGTTTGTTTTGATACTTTAATTACGTAGATCAGCCGATGTAAAAAATTCAAAAAATCATGGTAGTTTAAAATATATGTAACGAGACCCTGTAGGCCTGGGATTAAACTACTTTAACTTTAAAATGTTCTATTTCTTGAGTGATGAAAGTTGCAAAGGTGTAGGTTATCTTGCCATACCACACCCCCTGGGTGTAATATTACCGAAATAAAACAAGTCAGGATTTGTTTAGTCATTTTACAATATATAGGTAACTTCTGATAACAGTTATCGGTATGAAATTTCTCTTCGCTGAGTAATTAGCTAGAAAGTTCAAGAGAACTTTCTTAATAACATATCCCTTTGCTTTAGAATTTCCTAGTAACAGTAATTTCTCCTTTCTAGAAACATATTAACTGTTATATTTGAAGCATAATGACAGTTTTTAGATTAGGACAAAGAACTGAAAATTAGTAACAACAGTTACTTCTTTGTCCTTACCTCACTCACTGAGCCTAATTATTGCTTGAATTTCCATGCAGCCTCTGATCTTACATGCTGGATTTGTTGGCATGGCAAAAGGGTGAGGTAACACACACTCGGCCTTTGTGTGGGGCTTATTTATCTGAGTATGTAATGTTGAAGCCATGCTGTTGTTTCAGATGGGTTCCAGAATATATAAATCAAAGAGATCAAAACATGGGCTCATTTAAAACCCCCTTTGCTGGGGGAATCAAGGCCTTTCCGTATTTAAGAGTCTTTTTTTTGAGAGGTCTAAGGGGTACTTCAAAAAGTTCGTGGAAAGATTTGTACTTTTGTACTGTCTTTTAATTGTTTCTCCACAAACTTTTTGCAGTTTTGTACTTCAGGTGTCTCTTCAGTGAGTATTATTTAATAATGGTTGGTGAAGTGTACTTTACTGGAACTAGTTTATGGCACAGGTCCCCAACTTCGGTGATTTTTATAGTGTTATTCAAATGAAGTAACATGCACAGAAATATCCTGTACTACAAGGATGTAAACAAATGCATGGATTATCATTATCATGATGAGACTCAACTGACATTGAACAACTTCAAGAAGCAGCTTGGTGTAAGGTATAAGAACTTCAGGCTGGAAGGCTCGATCTTATGAACCTGAAGGAGGGTGGGTCCTCCCTTGTGGAGCCAAGGATAGGGGTCATTTAGCGGGAGGATAAGTCTGGGGCTCCAGGTTTGGAGATGATTCAGGTAAGAATAAGTATGGTTGAGTAGTCCTCATTCACTGGAAGAGTGGTTTGATTTTACAGTAGCTGCTGTCTGGAGATCCATTAGTGGTGGCAGAATGTGAAATTTCAAAAACAATCTAGGCCAATAGATTTGTTTCACTGGGTGGCTCAGGTAATGAAACCTAATTGTACTGAGACAGTTTATTTATTGAAAAGAGGATTATGCTTAGTGACATTTATGTCATTAATCAACTCTTGAGTATTTTAAAAAATAGGAAGATACTATACTTTCACAGCTTCTGAAATAAAGTCTTTGCAAAGGTGCTAGTTCTGCAGGAAACAAGGTTCAGCTTTAGAATCCTACTGAACTGCAAAACTTGCTTTCTTTGTGCTGTTTGCCTGTACACTGTGCACAGTGTTTTGGAAACCTGCAGTTATCTAAATTCCCATAGGGTGACATTGTTTAATCTAACATTCCCTCTTTCTATATGAAAATACCTCTAAGGACACACCACTGATATGCTTTGAACTTTCTTTTTGGTGGTTGGAAAGGAGTTTCCACTCCCACTGCCTTTTCTCTGGTGGTTTTCCTGCTCCCTTCCCCCATAGGTCAGTCAGGCAAGGCCTTTGGCTGCTCCCCGCCAAGCAAGGGCTCATCAGAGGAAAGACACATTGACGTTGGCCAAAAAAGCACCTGTCTAATCACTGAGCTTATTAGGCCACCAGGAGTTCAGACTGGTGAAAGTTACTTCAAATAATACGTGTGAGAAAACTTAGGTTTCTGATATCGAAAGGAAAAGACTGTTGCTTTAAAATGATTACATCTTATTTCCAAATATCGTGATGAAAGCACGAAAACAGAACCCCTCACCTAAGAAAGCTGCAAAAAATATTATTTTACTTTGCAGACAGTAATAACTTAAAATAACAACAAAGCTTCAAGTCATATCTTAAAATTAAAAGGGTGGCTGCTTTTCACGTCCTACGCTTACACAAGGTGTAAGCAGCTCCCCACCCCCTGCTGAGAGCCTTAGAAAGATTAACACCACATTTGCTTTAAAAACTGTGAGGTGCCTACCTTTTTATAAACAACCTTTTGCACTCCCTCCCTCAGTCATATTGTCACATTATCACTCATCTAAGTTATACTTCACAAACTGCCTTGATGTGCTACAACACGTGCAAAAAGTACACAAAGTGGACAAACTTCCACTGTCGATGCTGCCGTGGAGGTATATATTTAGTAAACATTTAGTTACATTATTTTATTTTGGTGAAATAAGAACCGATCGACCAAACCTTTCGAACAGACCCACCAAACGATAAATACCACCATATGTCTGATTCACAGTACACGTGGGCATAAACACTTCAATTACAGCTTTGTGTTTAGTCTCAAAACCCTTTTCTTGTGCGCGTTTTCTCTACAGATCCCGTGCTCTGCATTACGTTTTGAAAATCGCTTCTTACACATAAAGCACCTTTCCAGGTAAGCCTCCAAGAAACATATGTGTTTACGCACACAAAGGTGTGTGCACAGAGCTAGTCCACAAACACACGTCCGCACGATGCCTGCGCCGCGCTCCCCGCACACGCCGGCCGCGCCGCGCTGCCACCGGCACACGCGGAAGCCCGCGGCCTCCCCGCCCCGCCCCCACCTGGCCTCGACCCGCGCGGCCCACACCCGAGCCTCCC